>NC_047028.1:1160020-1279590 GCF_902652985.1 Pecten maximus | reverse complement strand
TATGTTTTTTGATGGGCAACTTAATTCATACCTACATGTATGTTTTGAGGCCAATATCCATTTTTCTCTCTATCCAAATGTCATCAAATGTCACTGCTATGTGTAAACAGTTGAACATTCTTCTCATCTTACTTGTCACGTACATTATATATAATATCACACCTTACTTGTCACGTACATTATATATAATATCTCACCTTACTTGTCACGTACATTAGATAAAATATCACACCATACCCACCACGTACATTGGATGAATTTTCGGAAACTGTATTATAACATTGTGTCTGCTGACCTTATTTACTGCCGGCGGTTCGCCAACGGCACTAGTCCGCATTGTCTAAAACGTTGTCATCCTCTTTGATAGACAGTGAAAGCGGGGTTTTACACCGTCGACAGCAATCTTCGTTGTTTACGAAAAAATCACACACTTTATTTTTAATGTTAGATTGTAAAAGAAACAACATTACATATCTCACAATTGTGGTTTTGGTGTGGCTTTACATTACAGGTCCCGTGGCGAATGCCCTCAGTGAGCGGTACTCACACAGACTGGTGGTGTTCATTGGCGGGTTCTTGGCTACCATTGGTCTAGTTAGTACATCATTTGTCCAGTCAGTGCCCGCATTTTACGTTACCTATGGAGTTATGTCCGGTGAGTATACAGGATTAGGTGCCAACTTCCAACTGTATAACTCATATTTAATACGCTATATATCATGCTTCAGATTTCCAAATTTGGCATATTACAAATAAAGACTTTACAGTGCATGTTGCAATATTTTATACCGATTGTTGGAGAGAACTAATATACATATGTATATCTGTATAAGAAATGACCGTTGTTCAATCCATTTCCATAATACATATGTAGTACCAGGTCTAGGATAATCGTCAAGAACAGAAACAATTGTTAGATCGGAGACGACTGTCCTATACATGTAAGCTAATTCCGTATTATTTCAAAATGAAGCGATTTATGAAATTGATTAAGGGTATCACTGGTACATTACCCAATCGTACACGCGCATTAGACGTGCAGTACACTTACAACGTTATTTTTTTGTTTACAGGAGTCGGCTTTGGTTTGTGTCTGTCGCCGTCCATTACTTTCCAGGGATTCCATTTCCGAAAGTGGCGCGCGCTTGCTAATGGACTTTCCGCTGCCGGTGCAGGAGCTGGGTCATTTGCTCTCCCTTCCATCATTAGGGTTCTCATAAACTATTACGGACTTGGAGGGTGTCTACTCCTTGTTGGGGGTTTCATGTTTCACACGTGTGTATTTTGTTCACTTTTCCGGCCGCCATCTTACTGGAGATTATTCAACAGAGCCGAGCGTAAAACTGATAGAAGGACGAGGGAGGATAAACTCAGGCCGACCGACAAAGATACAAGTCAACCGTTAATCGAAAACAAAAATTATTCAGATTTCAAACTAATCGGCCATGTAAGCGAAGCTACATGTATAGTAAAGAAAGACAACGATTCCGGTGAAAAAATGGGAGCTACATTGTATAGTCAGGTATCACTAATTCCAGCTCAGTTTATTCATAGGAAAAAAATCGAGGCAGAACTAAATGAAACTAGTAATCATTTATCCACATTATCATTGCCGTGTATGGCCCCTAACCGAATCAGAGACGCCAGACAAAGAACAGTGTCTGTCACAATGTGTTCCAGGCAGCAAAGCAACACTTCATCGTCAAATAAACTTACAAAGGATTTTTTATTTGTCAGTTTAGAATCGTTCCCTTCGCTCCATGGTTCTGGATTGGTACCCACTAATAAACAGACTTATAACGGACATACGCCTGTCAGTATATCGGAGGAAGACGGCAATGCAAAGACGAAATCAGTGCTAGACTGGAATTTACTGAAGAATCCAACTTACCTAGTGTTTGTATTTGCTTTATTTACAGGAGTTATGGGCCAGTTTTTGCTGTACAATGTTTTGCCATCAATTGCGAATGAAAAGGGTATCAGTGACGAGCAAGGGGCCATAGTGGTGTCCGTTCTTGGGGCAACTGATCTTATTGGTCGAGTATTCTTTGGTTGGTTAGCCGATTTTGGCTTCGTCAGACGTCAAACGATGTATCAGATGAACCTAACAGTGTTTGCCATGGTCGGGTTCGTTGTGCCTCACGTGACCACGTTCACTGGATTGTGTTTAGTCGCCATATTTCTTGGAGTTTTTACCGGAGGATATACAGGAATTCAAGTTGCCGTCCTCGCTGACAAATTCGGGGTTGAAAAACTGTCCAGTGCTTGGGGATTTGCTGCGTTCATTGCCTCATTAGCGCTACTAATCAGCCCGTTCCTGGCCGGTATGTTTTCATCGGAATTAGGAATTATGTTTGTTTCAGTTATTAAACAAATATTGATGACCCCCCGGAATGGAAATATAGAATTTTATGTTTATTGTTGTCTCTGTGTTACAGGCGTGATTCGTGACGTCACGGGATCCTGGGTTGGTGCAGTTACCCTTGGAACAAGTGTGGCTGCGTTTGGATCAGGGTTACTTATCGTTGAAGCTTTACTGATCAGGATTAGGCTGTGATACAAACATTTTACTGATCAGGATTAGACGGTGCTACAAACATTTTACTGATAAGGATTAGACGGTGCTACAAACATTTTACTCATTTTACTGATCAGGATTAGGCTGTGAATGTGTACAAACATTTTACTGATCAGAATTAGACGGTGCTACAAACATTTTACTGATAAGGATTAGACGGTGCTACAAACATTTTACTGATAAGGATTAGACGGTGCTACAAACATTTTACTCATTTTACTGATCAGGATTAGGCGTTGATACAAGCATTTCATTGATCATCATTTGTTGATCAAACCACAGCTTGTTTCGTAATGCAACAAACATATCATTGTTTGACTTACATGTAGAGTGGTTCCTGGTGTTAAGTCATTTAACGATGCTGATTGGGTCATCACAGTCGGATAAAGGGCTTTTCCGTGGATGCTAGTAATAGTCGTCTAATTATTTTTGCTTTATATATATATATTGTGGACATTATTCATAAACCTTTAATCTCGTATTATTGGTAAAAGTAGCAATTTTCATTTTCTCTCCCTGATATCTCTACATCTCTCTTTTTTTCCCTGCCAACTATTTGCTTTTCTTTCTTTATAAATTAATGTAATTATTTTGTGTCGTTATCACATTTTCTGTAATATATATTTGTGGAGAGGACTTTTTTTAAGTTGTTATATTTTGTGCCCGATCCATTTGTTTCAACAAAAACATATGTTCAAATCAAATCAGTCGTCACTCGTCAAGTAGACATACAATATACGAATATACAGTATTTTCTAATTGAACCTATCAGAAAATCACACGAGTAAACAGTCAGACAAATACGTACATGTATGATAAATGTATCAGTAGGACAATAACATGGTCGTTTTCATGTCGCTGATTTAAAGTCACGATTTCGGTTATAGCCGCTACTCAAAGTTAGTAACGTTAGTCCGGGGTGACTGTTAGATGTTGTCAGATGGTGGTTCCCCCTCCTTTCTCGACAAGGTCTTGGGACCAGCTACGGCGAAGTTATGGAGGGTGACACCACGACATTTCACGAGACACTCCAGCCTGTTACATTGTACTGATCAAGTGCGAACAGTACCCGACGCGAACTAAGAAAGAACGCGACAAGAACCCGAGTGAAATGGTTACACTGTACCTACAGGTCGGAGCACACAATAAGAGATGTCTGATGGAGTCAATATGGCGGCGACCATGTGTAATGTAGTTAATGTCGACGTCAATGAAAACGTGTATTTCAAAAAATATAAGCTGTGGGTTAAATCTAAAATAAACATGTTAAAAGGCGGTATAAAAAGTAAAGATTAAAACAAAATGGAAAGCAGATTTAGAAAGACACTTAACAACAGAGAAAGTAGTGAGAACATACCAATATTCCCAGGGCCAGATAAAAGAGACAACCTGATTGGTCAAAAATTCTTAACCTATGTTAATTATTAAAGCTTATCGGAATGCTGATTACAAACGTGTAGTTTGCGCGAACATTTATTACGTGGAAAGAATTAGTACCCAGTCAAATGAAAAATTGTACATTTATACACGTCTCTAACTGAATACAATTCCAAATGAGATATTTTACATCGAATAAAAATATATTCCAAATAAAATCGTCTCTACAAAGTCCATATTTCCAAATAAAATCGTCTCTACAAAGTCCATATTTCCATTTGTTTACATGTTTTATGACATGTTGGCTGTTCTCTATTTTTGACATGAAATCTTTCTGACGAGCCACCAACTCGACTCAACCTTACCAATCCCCATACCTAAAATGTAAGTTAGATTTATACATTATCAACTTCAAGGGACGTAACTCGTACTTACTTACAGCATGGGGAACAAACGGATACATACCTCGTCCTTTGTCTTGTTAAAAAAAAGCGTTTGGAATTTTAAGATTGTTTGCTCGTATGAAATATGTATTTTCTATGTATATAAATAAATGTCAGTCGATTTTACCAGGTCCCTGGTGGATTTTACGAGCCTGTAAACCAAGATTTACGCTTCATCAACAAACGCCCAATGACCTGTCTTTTGACATGACCTCTGACCCGCCCTGAACTCTCTACGCTTGAGTGATCAGTCACAAGTCGTATTGAGTAAGCATGTGAGAGTTGTAAGGAGACTTCATTCATGGCCTAGCTGTGAGAACTAGTATGTAAACAGAGCGCGTGGTCTGTACCCCGCACGACTAGCGACCGTGACGGCTGTAGCCTGGGAGACTGATGTTCCTCACTCCTAGGTGGTTGGACTGCCTTTGTCTTCCGTCTTGATACCGTTGTTTAGCGATGTCGGGATTACTGCTCCACTGACAGGTTCTCTGTAGATGACATACATGTGGGAGAGGATTTACACCAATAGTTAGTTTATACAGATCATCGATATGGAATATTTTACAACGTAAACCGCTGTGTAGTGGATGTCATCGGTATGTGTGAAACGTCAGTATTTATTTGGGAGATAATTCGTTAAACCCTAAATCAGTGGAAGGCCATGCTATAAAGGGTAGGGACCCCCCTACAATGTGATCGGAGACAGCCGAGGATTATATAGGTAACGTGTGTATACACAGATTAGGAATCAATCTTCTCGACATCGACAAATCACGATTTCTGGTATAACATTTTCATGTTTGAGTGAAAACTTCCTATAGATGTAATTGTCGTTACGGACGAACCTTCTTTATTGTTACGTCCGTAACGAGGATGGCTGGTCTGTCCGGTGTGGGCGTTTTCTGGGCCTTCTCCTCCCTATTAGCTGCCCTGGCGGGGAGTGTGGGGTTTTACATGCCCTTCTGGTTACGGGGGTATATGGGGGAGACACCAGTGTACTTCGGAGTTTTCCGGAGATGTAACTACCCCCGGATGAACGAGTTCGGATCCCTGGTAATGGTAGAACAGTGCGGACGTTACTCCACGTTCGAAGACATTCCCAGTCTGTCCTGGCAAATCGGGACCCTGACAATCGGAGTTGGATGTGGACTGGCCATGCTGGTGTCTCTCACCGCTATACTTGCCGTGTGTATCCAGGGAATTGTGTCACCGACCATAGCCCGGGTGGCCGGGATACTACAGCTGTGTGCGGGTAAGTAATGACGTCCCACAGCCCGGGGGTCAGGGTATTGCAACTGTGTGTGTATGTAATGACGACACATAAGCTAGGGTCGGGATATTGTAACTATGTGTGTAGGAAATGACGTCCCATAGCCCGGGGGTCGGGGTATTGCTACTGTGTGTGTGTACAGTATGTAATGACGTCACATAGCCCGGGTGTCGGGATATTGCAATTATGTGTGTAGGAAATGACTTTCCATAGCCCGGGGGTCGGGGTATGACAACTGTGCGCGTGTAAATAAGGACGTCCCATAGCCCGGGGGTCGGAGTATTGCAACTGTGCGCGTGTAAATCTTATGACGGGAGTTGGTTTGGATTGGGTTGCGGTGGGGTAGTTGTAGTGTGTACGTTCGTGATAGTGACAGCTATGATGTAATAAGTATCGGAGTCACTGTCGTCACAGAGGATACAGCAAGCTTAGGCTTACACAAAACGGGGATTGTATGGTAAACTACATTAAAATGATTTAACTAGGGTCAAACACGAATAATGAAAGTACATGTTTACATTTGTTCGAATCATTATGTTAAAGAAAACTAAAGAACCAAATTGTTTTGCAATTTATGTAGAAGTTAAACTACGACACCCAGCAGTACCTAACGTCAGGTTGGTTAGATTACACTATAAGAGATTATTAATAAACTGTACGTTCAGCTACGTTATGTAAGGACTAACAGCGAAGATTCAACTTTACGTCATGCCAATCTGCTAATTAGATCCACTTCACTGCTTTAAACAAGATGGTTTTCCCATAATGTCAACACGACTACCGGATATCAAATTATGATAACTTATCTGAGAAATGATTATGTTTATCAATTAGTCTGGCTTTCCCCGGAATATCACTGATTACGACAGCTGACTGTGTTCCTGGCTTCCGTGTACAACCAGCCGAGATTATTCGGGTACACGGCCTCATCACATCCAACAAATCTATATCACGGAGAAGTAATGATAACATTTATATTGTTTATATTATTAACTCTTGTTGATAAGACAAGAATGGCGTCCGTGCCATTCGTTCAATTGAGAAAGGTTTCCACACCCTCATTCTAAGACGTAATAATGATACATTTTCTCTATTAACACCAGCTGGGTTTTACTTAATTTTATAACATAATCGTTGGTATCATTAGCCAGGTGGTTGGAATTATCGTATTATTTGGTCCAATGTCCCTATATCGTGGTATTTACTCCATCAGTAACGCGGGCTATCGTTAATACCCTGGGATACATCTGGACGGGGAGGACATAGAGTACTCTACCATAGGGTACTGTGTCCACCTGACGCCTAAGAGACAAGTCTATATCCAAGGTGTTTGCTTTTTTTCTGACGATGAGGGCCACTGAGGGCGGTCAGTCGATTTCATTGTGTAGAAAGACGTTACCAGACACGTGTTCGTGCGGTCAGTCTGGTCAAATCGATTGGGTATCTGATCCGATATACGTCTAAAGGTTACACACATGTAGCGGAATCTCTGACGGGGGATACCGGAATCTCTGACGGGGGGTACCGGAATCTCTGACGGGGGATACCGAATACTGATGGGTAACACAGAATCTCTGACGGGGGATACCGGAATCTCTGATTAGGGATACCGTAATCTCTGACGTGGAACACTGGAATCTCTGATTGGTGACCTATAATCCCTAACGGGGATACCGGAATCTATTACGAGAGACACCAGAACCTCTGACGGGGGACACCATGATCTCAGACGGGGGATAGCGGAATCTCTGACGGGGGACACTGGATTCTCTGACGGGAGACACCGGGAACTCAGGAGGACAGTTTATGCTGTAATTTAGATTGGTTTTCCGGAGGGATGGTCCAGGGAGGAGAGTTTCTCACCCCTGTAGAATATAGATGACAATGAGTATTTAAAGTTAGGATTTTCAAGCTTGTTCATGACCAGAGATAGCAAGAAAGCACCTCGACGTCCGGTCAAATATTTGGCGGCCCATATTGGTCATAGGAAAACTATCACAAAATAGACAATATAACAGGATAACATTCTCTCGGCACTTTCATATTACAGAGACATTTTAACGAAACATCAATCGTTTCCTTAAAGTTTTAGGGAACCGATTAGTATTTCCGCAAGCTACATCTCACTATACGGTATGATAGACTGATATCTAAAGTCGACGGTAGATTTTAGATTTTTACACCCTACTGTCCGTGTAAAAATAATTCACGTGGCATGTTTATACATTCCATAAACAATTCTGGTGTTACTCCGACCTTTGTGTGACGTTAGGGGTCTGTCAGGCCGTCGTCGCGTGTTACATGTATATAGGCCAGCTGGTTCCCCCTGACCTTTCCTCTCCTGTGGAGAGTATGGTCCAATGATAAAAAATACCGGTATCTCCAACTTGTAATCAAGTTTGTATTTTATTGGTGAAAATATCTTAAGCCGAAACACGTGCACTCGATCTTCATTTGTCTAACGAACTGATGCAAAAGTTCGTCATACTAACGTAGGAGCGGTTCAGTCATACAAACCCGTATGTTTTCAAGTTTAAGCTTTGTATTACCAAAAGCCCTAAGGCCTATAGGTACATGTACCGTATTTTACTGTTGCTGTGATTTCCCCGTGTGCCTTATCGAACACTTATTTATGGGAGTCTGATTCAGATGGCGATAGTGAGACTGGCTGACGGGGACAGATTTATAGACTAGGATTTTTGTGATTGTTTTGTATTGATTAATGTCCATTGTTCAATCTACAATTAAAGTCATTTAAAATGACTCCATGCTTCAAACAATTTATTCGCGATGTGATTTAAGCATGTTCGCGATTTTAGGTTCAAGTTAAGAAACAAAGATAAAAACTCCCTTCGTTAATAGAATCTTGGGAAATGATAGTGATGTTTGACTTCATGGTCAGTTATACCGAAAATTAAAATCATGCATGTGTGTATTGTAAGTCGAGCCGTAAACATAAACAGATCTGGAAATTTTGTTGTGAGAGTTTTTTGAAAAAATATAAAAGACATTCAATTCTCACCGATAAACAAAATCTATATACATTTGTATGCTATTGAAATCTAACGAACAACAGCTTTGCGCGATATTAACCTCTTAATTAAAAAGTCTTTTGAACTGAGGAAGGTAGGCTTAAAATGTGCTGAAGTATATGTTGAATCTATATAATGTATGTATATTCTATGATGTCTACTATACATCCCTGATATATTATAGTTATTTGTCCATTTGGTTACATTGTTTGCAGTTCGATCCATCATGTGTTCTATTTGGATTAAAATGCAATAAAGTTGAATTGAATTCAACTTTTCCGTTTATTGTAAGAGTTCATTCATCCTAGAGTATTCACCAGTCCGGCCGTTACAGCAGGCCGCACGGATATGATGGCACTGAGTCATCTCTTCTCCAGAAATCGAATTAAAATGGCATCATTACCAATCACGGGGACATATCGAACTAAATCAAAAGAGCACGCCGTGCTCTCTCTCGACAACTAACGGGCCAACTGTGAAACCGCACACCAGAACGACCCGAGTTGGTGACAGAATTGATTCCCCTGTCTCTTTCTGTTCCCTTTGTCTTTTGTTATGGTAGTAACATCGCCCTCTCTGTCTTCATACCGAGACCGAATGACGTGTCCTCTCAAACAAGGCTGTAGTACGGGATGTAGCGGACAGCGAGGCTGTGTAGGACCTTCATTTTCAATTCTTGTTGTGATCAACATATAAATGTTGTATATTATTTTTATTGCCAAAAACTAAAATGATCAACATATAAATATTATATAAGAGAAATGTTGTATATTATTATTATTGCCAAAAACTAAAATGCTAGAATCCGCACACTTTCACTGTCAAATTCCAACTTTACATGATCGTATCAACTTCGATATGCGGTAACTAATTCTGGAAGATAATACTTTTTTATAATCCTCAAAAGTTACAACCGACCAAACTTCTCAACCGGAAGTGTTACAGCGCAGAATCATGTAGCAAAACACATACATAGTATTAGACAAGTGTTAGGGGCGTATTAGGTAATAGATAAACTCGATCCTGCCTAGGTATCGATAATCCTCAATACCTGACTAGGATTTAAAAGGTCGAGATGTCTTATCAACCGGATGTATGATAATTGACCTAGAAAATCTTTCATTTTAAGCTATTTTACGACTTGCCTGACAGAAAGACAAAAGGACATCATGGGTGGAGATCTAGCCCCTAGCGGCTGTATGTAAATGTTAGGGTGTTGATAGACATAAGATTACACTGTTTATCTGATACCAAAACAAATGTTTTTATAATCTGATATTTTACCGATATCTTGTATATAGGACTGTGTATACACGTACATAACACACGCAGTTCAAGGGACACACTGTATTTTCATCTGTTAATAATGCAATGATTGTCGTTTGTCATTTTATTAGCCGTTTTTGTGAAATGTCAAGTGTCAAATTATGACCCTTTTATTCTGGTTAAATGAACCGATGACGGACTTTTTAACTCGGCCACAATACACGACAGTTTTCTATTGTACAACCGAGATTTCAGACCTTGTACTGTTCGTAATTTAGGAAAACCTTTAACACTAATAAATGTAGGAAGAACTTGTTGTCTGATCGTAATTAGAATATATATATATGTGTCAAGTAGTAATAACGACAGTACAGACAAGTATATATATATATATATATATGTAACAGATATGATAGAGTATTATTGTTATGTTGTATCGTGAAACTTATAACAAATGGATTGTTATTGTTCTATAAAATGGTGTTACAAGCATCAATGATGATTTTGTAGCGTGTATGATAGAACAAGTAAGAGTACTAGTAAGAGTTGTTCTATCATACACTACATAGTATATATACTCTTACTTGTTCTATCATACACACTACATAGTATATATACTCTTACTTGTTCTATCATACACACTACACACTATATATACTCTTACTTGTTCTATCATACACACTACATAGTATATATACTCTTACTTGTTCTATCATACACACTACATAGTATATATACTCTTACTTGTTCTATCATACACACTACATAGTATATATACTCTTACTTGTTCTATCATACACTACATAGTATATATACTCTTACTTGTTCTATCATACACTACATAGTATATATACTCTTACTTGTTCTATCATACACACTACATAGTATATATACTCTTACTTGTTCTATCATACACACTACATAGTATATATACTCTTACTTGTTCTATCATACACACTACATAGTATATATACTCTTACTTGTTCTATCATACACACTACATAGTATATATACTCTTACTTGTTCTATCATACACTACATAGTATATATACTCTTACTTGTTCTATCATACACACTACATAGTATATATACTCTTACTTGTTCTATCATACACACTACATAGTATATATACTCTTACTTGTTCTATCATACACACTACATAGTATATATACTCTTACTTGTTCTATCATACACACAACATAGTATATATACTCTTACTTGTTCTATCATACACTACATAGAATATACTCTTACTTGTTCTATCATACACTACATAGAATATACTCTTACTTGTTCTATCATACACTACACAGTATATATACTCTTACTTGTTCTATCATACACTACATAGAATATACTCTTACTTGTTCTATCATACACACTACACAGTATATACTCTTACTTGTTCTATCATACACACTACATAGAATATACTCTTACTTGTTCTATCATACACACTACATAGTATATATACTCTTACTTGTTCAATCATACACACTACATAGAATATATACTCTTACTTGTTCTATCATACACACTACATAGAATATACTCTTACTTGTTCTATTATACACACTACATAGTATATATACTCTTACTTGTTCTATTATACACACTACATAGAATATACTCTTACTTGTTCTATCATACACACTACATAGTATATATACTCTTACTTGTTCTATCATACACACTACATAGTATATATACTCTTACTTGTTCTATCATACACACTACATAGTATATATACTCTTACTTGTTCTATCATACACACTACATAGCATATATACATGTACTATTACTTGTTGTATCATACACACTACATAGTATATATACTCTTACTTGTTCTATTATACACACTACATAGTATATATACTCTTACTTGTTCTATTATACACACTACATAGTATATATACTCTTACTTGTTCTATCATACACACTACATAGTATATATACTCTTACTTGTTCTATTATACACACTACATAGAATATACTCTTACTTGTTCTATCATACACACTACACACTATATATACTCTTACTTGTTCTATCATACACACTACATAGTATATATACTCTTACTTGTTCTATCATACACTACATAGTATATATACTCTTACTTGTTCTATCATACACACTACACACTATATATACTCTTACTTGTTCTATCATACACACTACATAGTATATATACTCTTACTTGTTCTATCATACACACTACATAGTATATATACTCTTACTTGTTCTATCATACACACTACATAGTATATATACTCTTACTTGTTCTATCATACACTACATAGAATATACTCTTACTTGTTCTATCATACACACTACATAGAATATATACTCTTACTTGTTCTATCATACACGCTACATAGAATATACTCTTACTTGTTCTATCATACACACTACATAGAATATACTCTTACTTGTTCTATCATACACTACATAGTATATATACTCTTACTTGTTCTATCATACACTACATAGTATATATACTCTTACTTGTTCTATCATACACACTACATAGTATATATACTCTTACTTGTTCTATCATACACACTACATATAATATACTCTTACTTGTTCCATCATACACGTCACATAGTATATATACTCTTACTTGTTCTATCATACACACTACACACTATATATACTCTTACTTGTTCTATCATACACACTACATAGTATATATACTCTTACTTGTTCTATCATACACACTACATAGTATATATACTCTTACTTGTTCTATCATACACACTACATAGTATATATACTCTTACTTGTTCTATCATACACACTACATAGTATATATACTCTTACTTGTTCTATCATACACACTACATAGTATATATACTCTTACTTGTTCTAACATACACACTACATAGTATATATACTCTTACTTGTTCTATCATACACACTACATAGTATATATACTCTTACTTGTTCCATCATACACGTCACATAGTATATATACTCTTACTAGAACAAGTAAGAGTATATATACTATGTGACGTGTATGATGGAACAAGTAATAGCGTGTATGTACTTTGATCCAATAAGTTGAAAAGTTTACGGAAATAAATTGACGAGATAAAATCAACGAAATTAAACTGGAATCGGTGTCAACTGCTGTCGCATCATTTTATATTAAAGAGACGCCATTATTCTGACGTAGGAGATACTTTTGTATTAATTATAATGACGTCATCAAAACTGTTCTGTATGATGACAAGTCGGGTTTATCGTTGGGAGGGCGTGAGAGGTATGTTGTGTCCTCATTTATACGTAACCTGCCAAGTCATGGTTTACTTTGCTGTGCAGCAAAGGTGTGTTTTACAACGTATAGCGACTTAGGTCGGGTTCTGCTCTATTTGCTGAAATGAATTCCTTCTTTTGAAGGCCATAATGCCTTACTACAAGTGGGAAATGACGAGAGTTGTGGATGATTGATGATAACCTGTTTTATTGAATGTTGATATAATTGGTGTTTAGTGGTAGCCTTGCGCGGATGAATACCACAAGGTACAGCCATTGTGAGGTCTTCCTTCACACAAAACCGTGCTGTTTTGTAAAGGCAATCCTTGTATTTGTCTCGACGCGAAGGTAAATACTACAATAGAAGCGATATATGTAGCTAAAAACTTTCCCCATTGTGCTGATATCACTTGTTAAATATTTATGTTTCCACAACAAAACATTTAAATACACGGCGATATTCTGCGACATGAGATCCGCCGAGCCACACGGTATAAAATAGCAGGTCGTGTAGCAAGTAAAAACATTGATCAATGAGAGAAAGTGTAAACAAAAGTGTTCAATCACAAGTGACATTTCTCAGCCACTGCCTAGGTAAAGCTATATCCTTAGTTTCTAATTTTTTTTTATACATATGTTTATTTTTTTTTTTTGTAATTATCTTTTTATTCAGGATTTTCATCAATATACATAAAATACAATTATTCCTTTACACACTCACACACAAACATACACAAAAACCTAATCTATATATATCATTTGCTTGCTCTCAAGTACATCGACAAAATATTGCATATAAAATTCCCACGCATATTGCATACTGCATACATTTACACACATCCAATCTTATATCCAGAGATATATTAACATAGTACGGTATACGGTATATAGATATATACTGTATACATAATACATACACAAGCAAAGCGAGAAAAGCAAAACATCATATTGACACTAATAAATTACATGTAAACAAAGATCATGTTCATACAGACAGCACATGCACACAAAACAACACACACACACAAACTTTCAAAACATACTCATACATACATAATCAATTTGTACATGAAAACAAAGACGGTATATAAATAAATACTGTATACATACAACAAAGAGAGAAAAGCAAACATCATATTCACACTTATAAATTACTTGTAAACATCATGTTCATACAAACAGCACATGCGCACACACCATCACACGAACACACACTCACACACATACACACACAACAAACTTTCAAACTCGCATACACACATAATTAATTTATACATGAAAACAAAGAAGAAAAAAGGCAGAGAAAAGAAGGGAAAGAGAGAGGAGAGGGGGAGGGAGATTCAAAAATAAAGATGTATATATTAAAATGAAATAATTTAATTCAAAAACTTCTTTACCAAAATTAAATAGATTCGACACTGCCAGAAGGAAAATATTCAGTTTAGTTCCAATAATGGCATCCATTTCTTCCAATTATTTTCAAAAATCAATTTTTTGTGTACATTATTTCCATTGTTGATATATTTTTGAACAGTAAAATGATCCTTGATATCATTAACAAGGGCTGTTATATTTAAAGCTTTGTTGAAACATCTTGTTTTATAAATATAATATTTAATTATAATAATGATTTCATTATCAACAGGGTTGGCATATGAAGATAATAAACCAAATAAGAAAGATTCTTTGTTCATAGAAAAAGCAATAAACAATATATCAACTAAGTTTTCAAATTCCTGCAATAATTCTTGTACACATACACATTCCCAGAGCAAATGCGTTACTTTCTCTGGTTCACTATAACAGAAAGTGCATAAAGGACTAGCAATTATATGTGTTTTAAAAAGAAAAGTATTTGTGACTAGGATATAGTGAATAATTCTCAGTTGAAACCATTGTAACTTTGGACTGCGGAAGACATTAAAGGGAATTTTAAAGATTTTTTTCCATTTGTCTTCATTAAAGTAGAAGTGATGTTCCTACATATGTTTATATTTCCAGAGAAGGAGAAGGAATCCACGCCGTTGATTGTTATTTTATTGTCTGTGTTTTCGGTATCCCCAAGCATGAAAGTTACTGATTGATTACATTGCCTAAAACTAACCGGGAACAGTGTCGTAGACAAATTTAATGTTGTTTACTTTCAGTTGAGACATACCGATTATGTATTCACACCTTTTTATTGCCAGTTTTAAAGTGTTGCCTTATAAGACCGTTACCGTATATGTATTGTCTTATAGGACCGTTACGGTATATGTATTGCCTTATAAGACCGTTACCGTATATGTATTGCCTTATAGGACCGTTACGGTATATGTATTGCCTTATAGGACCGTTACGGTATATGTATTGCCTTATAGGACCGTTACCGTATATGTATTGTCTAATAGGACCGTTACCGTATATGTATTGTCTTATAGGACCGTTACCGTATATGTATTGCCTTATAGGACCGTTACCGTATATGTATTGCCTTATAAGACCGTTACCGTATATGTATTGTCTTATAGGACCGTTACCGTATATGTATTGTCTTATAGGACCGTTACCGTATATGTATTGCCTTATAAGACCGTTACCGTATATGTATTGTCTAATAGGACCGTTACCGTATATGTATTGTCTTATAGGACCGTTATGGTATATTTATTGTCTTATAGGACCGTTACGGTATATGTATTGCCTTATAGGACCGTTACCGTATATGTATTGTCTTATAGGACCGTTACGGTATATGTATTGCCTTATAACACCGTTACGGTATATGTGTTGTCTAATAGGACCGTTACCGTATATGTATTGTCTTATAGGACTGTTACGGTATATGTATTGTCTTATAGGACCGTTACGGTATATGTATTGTCTTATAGGACCGTTACGGTATATATATATTGCCTTATAGGACCGTTACGGTATATGTATTGTCTTATAGGACCGTTACGGTATATGTATTGCCTTATAAGACCGTTACCGTATATGTATTGGCTTATAGGACCGTTACGGTATATGTATTGCCTTATAGGACCGTTACCGTATATGTATTGTCTTATAGGACCGTTACCGTATATATATAGGCTGTATGTATAGGCTGTATGTATAGGTGATATAGTAAGTCTACAGACGGCTCCTTGGCGAATGCCTCCTACCATACACAGTCATTATTCTCGCACGGATCCCAGTAATGACAGAGGTCGGCGTTTATAGAGCAATCATGGAGTTACTTCAAACCGTTAAACTGTCCCTGAGTGATATATAGAAGTAAACGGGAACACAGGGACCTGGTTCACACCCGAACCCCTCGTATAGAGTATGTGAGTTACCACACGGACGTACATCAGGAGATATTTGTCGCGCCCCTGTGGTAATTTTCTCAATTATTTTCTCGTACAAATATTTCATTTATATCGCAGCATGTTATATTATTAGACCGTGTATAGAAGAGAGGGATATTTTACCTGGGTGGTCACAAAAATGTTGTCAAACTGGAGACTTCGGAATACAGTGTATATTTGTAGTGTAGCAAAAGGGCCTCGATGGCCGAGTGGTAGACTGGCCACCAGACCCTAAGTTTTTTTTGTTAAGAATTGCCAAGTTAAATTCTAATACCAGATTATCTGCCCCTACTTTGAAACTTAGACATATCCTAGGGATCAAAATCATAAAGCTCAATTTTACTTATAATTTTATTATTCTAGAGACAGGGGGCCAGTCTAGCCGAGTGGTTAAGGTGTCCCGACACGTTATCACTTTCCCACCACCTCTGGGTTGCGAGTTACAAAGCCACGCGGGTCAGTTGCCTGTTACTGACCATAGGCCGGTGTTTGTTCTTCGGATACTCTCCAAAACCTGGCACGCCCTAAAATGACCATGGCTGTTAATAGTACGTCAAACCAAGGCACGTCCTTAAATGACCCTGGCTGTTAATAATACGTCAAACAAAATACACCAAACTAAAGTGCAGCAAATTTATGTGGTCGCGATGTCACAATTGTTTTTGTTACGTGCATGCGTCACGTTTTAAGTCGTTTGAATTGCGATACGGTTTATAATATATACACGTGCACGTACGTGTACATGACGTTCTCTTGAAATCCAATATTGGAAATCATGACATTTATTGAATAACGGAACATCTCCCTATGTAGAGTTTGACACTACTTTCGGCATGGTATCAAAACTTTAGACCCGAAGCACCATTCAATGACCAGTGATAAAAGGACGAAATAGCTGTATGGTGTCCCTAACATCAATGACGACTAATAGAAGGACGAAACAGCTGTATGGTGTCCCTAACATCACTGACGAGTCTTAGAGGGACGAAATAGTCACCAACATCACTGACAATTAATTTATATAATGGGAGGACGAAACAGTTGCACAGTGTCCCTAACACCAATGACCAGCCATAGAAGGATGAATAAGTTTTATGATGATTTTACTTGGTTTTGGTTCATTGCATCCATGATTATATAATTTATTTTTGAAATGTGCTTAACGAGTCAGCAATATTGTGACAGAAAAAATATGAAACTTCCATTTAAACAGCGATTTCTCATCATTATAGAAGCCTATACCATTTTAATCATTAGTTTTTTTATCATTATAGACGTCCATACCATTTAAGTCATTAGCTTCTCATCATTATAAAAGCTCATACCATTTAAGTCATTAGTTTCTCATGATTATAGACGCCCATACCATTTAAGTCATTAGCTTCTCATCATTATAAAAGCTCATACCATTTAAGTCATTAGTTTCTCATGATTATAGACGCCCATACCATTTAAGTAATTAATTTCTAAGTTAAGGTGTCCGATGCTTAATATCAATCAAAGCACATTTCGAAGGCATGTTTCATACCCTTTTGAATTGAGAGGCATGTGACATCAAAGATTTTGCATACAATCTTGATAACTCATGTACTACAAGCAAGTCTTATATCCAGTCTATAGGGAGATGTTAGTCTTATATCCAGTCTATAGGGAGATGCTAGTCAATAAACTCGTGACCTAGTTATTGTATGTGGCCGTCTGAATGTAATAACTAGAGATATACAGTTGTTTATTTGACAATGTATACTCAGGATAGCATGCTGACAATGTTCAGTAGAACTACCACTGTAATCAATATCCGAGTACTGACTGACGTTCGACAACATCTGGGTTTTTTACTTGTTTGCCTTTATATCAGATTTCCCCTTGATACACGTATCTCGGGACATTACTCTCACGTTCAGTATTGTTTACTCGACCACCGTGACAATTGTTTTGATGGACAGCCTGTCAATTTCACAGTTTATAATGCACGCAATACTAAAACCAAGGTAAATAGCAGTAAATCTATGATAATGTTGATGATATCTATAAGATCACTCCTTGCTTGAGCGTCTTCTTGTGCGTGGAAATACATGCCTCTCAAAAATTACATATAATGTAACATTAGAATATACATAATGTAACAGTAGAGTATACATAATGTAACATTAGAATATACATAATGTAACATTAGAATATACATAATGTAACATTAGAATATAAATAATGTAACATTAGAGTATACATAATGTACATGTTGAATATACATAATGTAACATTAGAGTATACATAATGTACATGTTGAATATACATAATGTAACATTAGAGTATACATAATGTAACATTAGAATACAATTAGTTACTGATAATAAGTACAGTACATTTGGTAGTGTGGGTATCGCCCGCCGACGTTGGTCGCTGTAGTAACTCGGATGCAGAAGATTGTACAGGTATATACAGTAACCCTCGCGTGCAGACGTCGGTGGCGGTAAATTTGGTATACCCTTAGTAACCCGGAGGCAGAAGATTTAGCATACCAATTCAACAATGTATGAGTGTCGCGCGGGCGCAAGGTAGCGGTAGTAACCCGGATGCAAAATATTTTTGGAATACCGTGCAGACGTTGGTGGCGGAAGTAACCCGATTACAGAGGATTTGGTATACCCACGTGTCTCGCGTGCTGAGGTTGATGGCGTTAGAGCCGAATCGTTGTCAATGTTGACCTAGCACGCCATTGGTGTCTCGACCCAGTCGGACATCGCGTGAGGAGGGTTTATACTGATAAGGGTGACCGTCCTCTGCTCTTTGTGTCAGGACCTCGTTATATTAGATGATTTACACCACTATACCGTGTACAATAGTTACTGGTAGTGACAGGCCAGGTGTCGACGTCACACCACTATACCGTGTACAATAGTTACTGGTAGTGACAGGCCAGGTGTCGACGTCACACCACTATACCGTGTACAATAGTTACCGGTAGTGACAGGCCAGGTGTCGACGTCACACCACTATACCGTGTACAATAGTTACTGGTAGTGACAGGCCAGGTGTCGACGTCACACCACTATACCGTGTACAATAGTTACTGGTAGTGACAGGCCAGGTGTCGACGTCACACCACTATACCGTGTACAATAGTTACCGGTAGTGACAGGCCAGGTGTCGACGTCACACCACTATACCGTGTACAATAGTTACTGGTAGTGACAGGCCAGGTGTCGACGTCACACCACTATACCGTGTACAATAGATACCGGTAGTGACTGGCCAGGTGTCGACGTCACACCACTATACCGTGTACAATAGTTACTGGTAGTGACAGGCCAGGTGTCGACGTCACACCACTATACCGTGTACAATAGTTACTGGTAGTGACAGGCCAGGTGTCGACGTCACACCACTATACCGTGTACAATAGTTACCGGTAGTGACAGGCCAGGTGTCGACGTCACACCACTATACCGTGTACAATAGTTACCGGTAGTGACAGGCCAGGTGTCGACGTCACACCACTATACCGTGTACAATATATACTGGTAGTGACAGGCCAGGTGTCGACGTCACACCACTATACCGTGTACAATAGTTACTGGTAGTGACAGGCCAGGTGTCGACGTCACACCACTATACCGTGTACAATAGTTACCGATAGTGACAGGCCGGGTGTCGACGTCACACCACTATACCGTGTACAATAGTTACCGGTAGTGACAGGCCAGGTGTCGACGTCACACCACTATACCGTGTACAATAGTTACCGGTAGTGACTGGCCAGGTGTCGACGTCACACCACTATACCGTGTACAATAGTTACCGGTAGTGACTGGCCAGGTGTCGACGTCACACCACTATACCGTGTACAATAGTTACCGGTAGTGACTGGCCAGGTGTCGACGTCACACCACTATACCGTGTACAATAGATACCGGTAGTGACTGGCCAGGTGTCGACGTCACACCACTATACCGTGTACAATAGTTACCGGTAGTGACTGGCCAGGTGTCGACGTCACACCACTATACCGTGTACAATAGTTACCGGTAGTGACTGGCCAGGTGTCGACGTCACACCACTATACCGTGTACAATAGTTACCGGTAGTGACAGGCCAGGTGTCGACGTCACACCACTATACCGTGTACAATAGATACTGGTAGTGACAGGCCAGGTGTCGACGTCACACCACTATACCGTGTACAATAGTTACCGATAGTGACAGGCCAGGTGTCGACGTTTTAACGCCACTATTTGTTTCCCACCATGCCGGAATTATGTCATTATATTCAATTTCAATTTCTTTATTGACTGTAGGCCATACGGCCCATAAGTACATATTATAAACAAAACAATACATGATAATGGCATAGAACAGCAATGCTACAGTACAAATACAAAGTGGAGTACGGATTAAAGATATAAAGATCGGATTTTGTTTGCTTCAAATATAAATTTGCCTAAGCGACTTAATTCTTTGATATTTTATACACTTAATAACTGTATCAATTTGTACATTGAAGGCTTTTGCCAATAGTATTTCTTAATGAGGCGTCTTCTTAAATTGGTATACTTATTACATATTAATACAAAATGGTATTCATCTTCTATCTCAGTCGTTGATTTACAAATTAAACAGTGTCTCAAATTTCGATCAATATTGTTAAAGCGGCCAGTTTCGATTGCTAAGGAATGCGCAGACATGCGTAGTTTTGATAAACAAATTCTGAATTTCATAGGTATATACTTAGTTAAATAAAACTGAATAGAAAAATTATCCACAATATGTTTATATAAAACATTTCGAGGACTTTTCTAATGCATCTCTCAAATACTGTTGGGCTTGGTCAAAAATTCTTTGTCGTATACAAGGTAAAATAGTTTCAGAGTTATTTGGTGATTGACAGAACCATATTTCGCCGAAACCTAAAGAGCATAATAACTCCTTTACACCGTGTACCCAATTAAAACATAAACCAGTGTTTTTACTTAATAAAAAATCATATGCAGTATTCAAAATACAGTTTTTTTGTGTCGAGTAGTTTGAACCAATATTTAATAATTCTATATCTGCGTGTATATTCTAAGGGCAAACGACCAAGTTCCCAGTAAACTGTTACATTATTTGTTGATTTTTTAACGTTAAGTAATTTCTTACAAAAAAGAACATGTACATTTTCAATATCTGGTCCTTTGGTCGAGCCCCACACCTCACATGCATAAAACAGAATACTACTTACATAAGTATCAAACAAACTCAACATGGTTTTACAATTTAAACTCATATTTGAACATTTAGAAAATAAAGCAAACATGGCTTTACGTCCTTGGTCCGCCAATTTTTTTTGTAAATTCGTGAATTTATTGTTGTATCTAAGGTTTACACCAAGGTAAGAAAATTCGTCAACACTATCAAGTTTTTTCCCGTGGTAAGTCCACGATTCATTATTTCGAATTTTACCGCCTTTACGGAAAACCACAACTTTTGTTTTTTCACTATTCACAGTTAATTTCCATTGTGAGCAATAATCGTCCAGGTTATCTAGTAGGTTCTGTAGACCTTCGACAGATTCCGAAAACAGGACTAAATCATCAGCATATAACATAAGAAATAAACTTAACTCTTCAAAATCATATTTGCTGTTGCATTTAGAGATGAAAAAAGACTCAAAATCATTAACGTACATAGAGAAAAGTATTGGAGACAAAATTTCGCCTTGTAATAAACCGATATTGTTTTCAAAAAATTCAGATAAGTATCCTTTGAATTTTACACAGGATTTAACATTGCTATAAATTGATTTAATAACATGTAAAAGCTTGCCTCGGACTCCTAATTTTGACAGTTTATACCACAGGTTTATTCTGTCTACACTATCAAACGCTTTACGAAAATCAACAAAACAACAATACAAGCGTTTATTTTCACTAAAAGTTTTTGTTATAATTGAATGTAGAGCAAAAATCGCATCTACCGTACTGAGACCACTGCGAAATCCAAACTGAGCATCCGTGATAACCTCATATGATTCAGACCACTTCAGAAGTCTCGTATTTAAAATAGACGTGAACAATTTACCAAGACAACTCAACAGGCTAATGCCTCTAAAATTATTAGGGTTTGTTTTTACACCTTTTTAATTTTTTTTCATTATGCACGCCCGGCTTCTATAGCCAACGATTTTATACCGGATCAGTACCTACACGCTCGTCCCGTGTCGGCAGATGTAACAATGGACATCGTGACTACAATGTTACTATGGCGTTAACTTTATCGTTATGGAATACCTAGCCTGACATTATACTGAAATAGCAGAGATGTACACTGTAATCGTTCATCACGTGGTCTCACAATCCATCGTTTTGCTGAAACACGTGATACCAACGTTGCTGCCTCTTTATAGTCTGACCCCGGTTCCCTACACTTGGCTGTAGTATAACCTTTTTAGGACCAGAGACTTGTATATCAGACATTATATCATACTTTCGTTCGATGGTTTGATCACGTGATGTGATACTTTGGTACAATTTGTACATTGATATATTTTGGTCACGTGATATCATACTTTGGTACATTGATATATTTTGGTCACATGATACGTATCATACTTTGCTACAGTGATCACGTGTTCGGTTCAGTGTGGTATTATTTTGTCATATCGTACCATACTTTAGTACAGTGTATGATGTGTGGATGTGTACTTCCATGACGTACCCGTAGTACGACCAGATTCTAAATACACATTCTACACATTCTACACCTGTTACCACATAATCTGTAGTGTTCCTTGATCCGTCCTTCTTAGCGTAGTACAAATAATTGAAAGACATAAACAATGCTAATCACCATATACAGGGTTTTTCTTAGTAGATAATTATGTAAGTTACAAAAACAGTTTTAATTTCGGTTTTGCTCCTTATGATGTACTTTATATTGGGGTAGCCCAGTAATTAAACACCCTCCATATCAAGCCTTCTGCTCATAATGATCATTAACCAGATCGCGAACAGGAAGTTCCCCCAGACTTTCCGCGATATCACACTTCTGTAACCGACAATGGTCATTACGATTCCCCAGTCATACACCTGTATCCCCGCTCGGGGTGTTCAGTTTTCCATATTTCCATAACCACGTTCTCTCCCGCGGAAACAGACAGATTAACGGCTCCTCATGTCATATCTACAGACCCGCCAGATACACCTGCCTCCTCCATCACAGCCACTGCCGCCCTGGTACGTATGGCTGCAAGTGATGATACTATCTGGTTTTACCATTAAAAAAACCTCGGCTATCAAAACTCTAAGCTACTTCAAAGAATCGGGCTTCTATCCAGAATATAAACAACTCTGAGAAGTGTAACACGTATGATATATAATATATTGTAAATGGCCTAGCTGTCTGTCACTCGGCCACGTGACTGTTAAAAACAATGTTAACCCACATTGGGGAACGTAACAATTCCTCGATGTCTACACTGCGTCATTGAGTTTACGGCGTCATTTAAAATAACTTCTGATTCCCGCGTTTTCTAGTTTTATCATTGTACCAGTTATCAATCCATGTCTGTCGGCTACGTCCCCTCCCCTTCACAATAAAGCTAAACGTGAAGACGAAGATTGAACTGAATTAATACCATCATAGCTGATTTCCGCTTCCTATTGTTGGTACATTATGTTACAGTTGGTTGTTTGTAGTGGGAACGTCGTCCCAGATTTTATTTGCTGAAATGATAAATAGATTTGACTTCAGCGGTAATTGAATTATTGTCAGTCAAGAAAGACGCGGATCACTTTGATCAGATATAACGTTCTATAAAGAGATAGACTAAATACTGTACATTCCTCTCGATCTATGTTGGCTGTGGTTTCTTTTTGTTGGACACTTCCCAGCATGTTCCTGTCCTCATTAAAAACCCACATGTCTATACCTCTCTCGTAAGTAGATATATAGGTCAATAAAACTCCAATTAGTAACACGTGTACCGACCAGGATTCGGAGGCTGGACTCCGCGCGATAACGGCTTTCTCAAACCGGATGTTCACATCGCGTGGCACGCGGCCTCGTGTTTCATAATGTTACTAAATTTCGCTGATATTATGTAATTTGATGAAACCAATTAATGTTTAACTCGTCTGATCCAAAGGCTCGAAGGAGCTTCCTCCATCACTCGTTGTCGCAGCCTTGTTATCAGGTAACTTATAACTGAAACAATATTTGGATTAGAGCTCTGAAAGACCATAACTTATTGTTAAACGGTGTAGTTTGTATGCCATTCCTACTACCTATAACATAGTTCAACAATTAAAACTTTTGTCGTGTTTTGTTGATTTATTGACCGCAATAAACGACATCTTATTTTACTACGTCGACCCACCACTTCGATCTTTTGTACACATCTAACATCGTGTCTCCAAAGATTCCCCCATCCTCCAACTTCGGCTCCTAATCGTCTCCACATCAGGCCAGCTAGACTTGCCTATGCTCCTTTATGTCCGTGGTCCAGTAAATAGGGCACGTGCAATGAGTCTACCTTCCGGTCCCTACAAGCTACACAGCCAATTCATATTGCCATTTATTTTTATTACAGGATTTATTTCTGAAGGCCGACGCACATTACTGTACAATATCAAATATTTTCTATAACCAAACTTACGCCAGAGTCTGTTCGGACAGTTTAACATGTAGGTCTGTCTGCTATAGTGGTCACGGGGACGAGATGGCGGAATCGATTGCCTGGAGAACGGTGATGTATAATAAATGACTCTCGCCTTCGTGGTTTTACCTACCAATATAGTACACACAAAACCAGTTATTTATGTCTGTATATCCAGAGTATTTGACAAACATAACGGCATTTCCCAAAATACAACAGTACTAAGTAAAATACCTGGTATCGATAACTTCCCTGGATTACGCGTGGTAGGAATGACGTCATTTGTTACGTCAGGGGAATACCCGTAATTGATGGTCCATTGTCTGAGAAGACAGGGGGTTTGTATAGGATCCGGAAGGTTAAGCGTCTACTGCTTAATCCACGGAACCCTTTAGGTAAATATCAGTCACCCCCGAACAATGTCACGTGGAAATGAGATACGGGCCAATGACCCAGCAGACATACTTATGTCTGTACATAGTATCTTTCAGTCTTATCACAGAGATTTAGACTTGTTCTCTGTGTGATCTGATGGCGACAATAACTCCATTATCTCCATAATCTTTGTCACAGCCTGCAATCGGATTGAGTACGACTCCTCTCTCGAGAAAGTAGAGAACTGGTAAGCAAAGCTTATCGAGGTATGTCTAGGTGACTTTGATAACTCGAGAATATTGTAATGCATTTATGTTTTTGTTGTAGCCAAACTCACCCTGCACGTAATGCAAAATTCAAAATGTTCAAGATACCCGCTAGGCGGCGCATGATTACCGCCATACGCATTGCACGGTTTATTTTAGACTGGCCACCATACCCTAGGTTGTTTTTTATCAAGAATTGCCAAGCTGAATTCTAATACAAGGTCTAGAATCAGACATATCCTAGGGACCAAACTTTTATTTATAATTTCGATATTCTAGAGACAGGGGCCAGTCTAGTTTTGTTTAGTAGTGTCACGGTAACTACAATATCGATTCAATTCCTACATTATCTTGCTAATTGACATTTTAAATATATACATTTCCTCAACGAAGGTATTTACAGGAGATCAGAATGAAGTATATCCTCAATGACTTGGTGACATCACTCGTATAGACGAAGCGTCATGACGTCCCGGTATTCGCACGAGTAGGCCACATTTGGCTGTAGATGTTGCCAATGTGATTATATACCATGTACTAATTATGTACGAAAGTGATTTCTCTCCAGGCCACCATGACATTTAATTTACTTTGCCAGTAATTGACTTGTCCGGGGATTGCTTAACGGCATTACAAGTCTTGGCCTGCACACGTATCCAGCAACGCAACCTTAATCAGCTGGACTGACAGTTCAACTCACCCTTAATCAGCTGGACTGACAATCCGACAAGTTTGAGATGTTGGGTGAGAACTCAAATTTAACCACCTGGACTGACAATCCAAAAGTTTGAGATGTTGGGTGAGAACTCACTCTTAATCAGCTGGACTGATAATCTGATAGACTGGTATATTAGAATCAATAAGTTAATAATGTGTTGGGGTATTTTATTCTCTCTTAAGCTAACATTTCTGACGACATTTTAATGTATTAAATATTTAACGTTCAAGATTACTCTGTGTCTTCTGCTGTAACATTGAGACCGGAAATGGATAGAACTTTTGAACTCTATCCGGTTATCCAAGCCTCGTTTTCGGATGTGGTATTGTTATTTACGAGTATCTGATGGCAGTAATGATCGTGATGTACCGACCACAGACAGATCGGGGGTGTCTAGTTACATATGTCATGAAATGACGGGTCAGGGCGGGGCTATATACTATGCACTTATCGGATGTCGGACACAGCCTCGTTCCCGGTGACTTCTCGAGCGATTTCAATGACTTTGTCACACGCGACGTAACATAAACACTGAAATAGCATCAGCTAAGGGTGTTACTGTAGAGAAATGGAACATAGACACTGAAATAGCATCAGCTAAAGGTGTAACTGTAGAGAAATGGAGTATACATTCTGGGTTTCGTTTGAAACATCAGGGCCCAATTGTCTAAAAGGTCATTGGCTTAATTACTTGATTGAGTGAAAATTTCATTTCTGCTTCGCTTCAAAACCTTTCTGTGCGAATTCCATAAAATAATGAGGTAGATTGGAAAGTGCTGGAGTTTCGTAAAATTTTGTCAATCTAGTTTTACAAGAAAACAAGTCATCGTGATTTTGAAATTGTTAATTGCGATTAGCTAAATCATCGTTTGAACAGCTGGTCCCAGATAATATTACAGAAGCGTGGCAGGGGAACAACCAGGCGAGACTTTTGTCAAGTGGTGTGTGATGAGTTCCGGAAAATTCGCTCGATAAAGACGTCCCTCTTCTCTAAACACTATAGTATCATCGCTCACAGAATCCTGAGTAAGAATATCAGTACTAATAGATCGACAAATCAACGTTTCGTTATTTTGATCTACGGTGTTGATAACCTCGTTTATGCTTTCGAGTCGCCGATAATTTCGAAGGAACCTCAGAGATACTTCTATGTGTTGTACACCCTAACAAACAGTGATCGAAAAATAACTTCAGGAGATCACCTCCTTACGGCATCCGTAGGTCGCAAGCTAGCCTTTTCCTTTAAAAGACTTGACCCAGTAACCAAGAAGAATATATTCAAATGAAGTTTACTTTTGCTCACATTTGAAGTATCAGGATTGACATGTGTCAACATGTTTTGGACGTCTTCCAAATACTCTAGAGGCTTTGGGTTGTGCTGTTTGAACAAAAAAAAAAAATGCTGGGATTAATGACTCCAAGTTTGCTCAAATGAATGACCTTGCCTCGCTTTTAAGGTCACTGGTGTCCAATGAGTTGTTATCTTTTAAACAAATCAACCAATGGGAATCATAAAATCTTCCTCTGTTCATGATAGGCACAACACGGGAGTGATATAGGTCCTTATGGCCCCTTATCATGGATGCTCGATAGTCCGAAATAGGGAACTATTAATACATGTTGTAAAGTAATGTTGATAAATAAATTTAAGTTACATTGTTACTTGTATTAATTTTTTCAAAATTTTATTTAAAAAAAATCAATAATTATTTTATTACGGATTCAATGTCAAATGCTTCAAAGGAAACTTCCGTAGATGAATTTGGCTCGAAAAAGATCAACAGAAATGGCGCGAATAAAAAGAGAGAGAAAATCTTGTGTGGCATGCACAGAAAAAGTTCTTCGTGCGTAAACATAAGTAGCTAAAATGACGCACACAATGCAAGGGATGAAACGGCGGGAATTTTAGTTACCAATAATTCTCACTTGTTTTATCAGAAAACGCTAAAATGACGTTGACCAGTCCGTTCAAAATGGCATTGTCTTGTGAGGCGTAACATTACAAGGACACGACGTCAAAGAGTATACTTTTGATCCCCGCGCTTTTTGGCACAAAAATGATATACATTCTGTCATACTCGTGAAACACATGATATATTCAATGGGAAACCATTCATACATTATATTACCATTGATCCGCGTTACACTAGTACATGTACATGTACTATTACCTATTTTTGGACTATCGAGCTTTAGGACTATGGGGGCTTCGGACTATGGGCCTTCGAACTATGGGGCTTCGGACTATGGGCCTTCGGATTATGGGGCCTTCGGACTATGGGGCCTATGGACTATGGGCCTTTCGGACTATGGGGCCTTCGGATTATGGGGCTTCGGACTATGAGGTCTTCAGACTATGGGGCCTTCGGACTATGGGCCTTTCGGACTATGGGGCCTTCGGACTATGGGGCCTCGGACTATGGGCCTTCGGATTATGGGGCTTCGGACTATGGGGTCTTCGGACTATGGGGTCTTCGTACTATTGAGGCTTCGGACTATGGGGCCTTCGGACTATGGGCCTTTCGGACTATGGGGCCTTCGGACTATGGGGCTTCGGACTATGGGCCTTCGGATTATGGGGCTTCGGACTATGGGGCCTTCGGACTATGGGCCTTTCGGACTATGGGGCCTTCGGACTATGGGGCTTCGGACTATGGGGTCTTCGGACTATGGGGGCTTCGGACTATTGTGCCTTCGGTCTAATGGGCCCTCGGACTATAGGGCCTTCGGACTATGGGACCTTCGGACTATGGGGCCTTCGGACTATGGGGCATTCGGATTATAGGGCCTTCGGACTATTGGACCTTTGGACTATGGGGCCTTCGGACTATGGGGCCTTCGGACTATGGGGCATGCGGATTATAGGGCATTCGGGATAAAGGCGATTACCACAATGATACACTGGCTGTTCATTATATAATCTAATGAACAGCGAAGGGTGTCAATTTTTACCTAATTTTAATATAACCCTCAAAATGCATGAAAATGTGCTATCTAGTATACATACAAGACACAATACACGTAGACTGTAACATATTCTCATGTCCCTGTGGTGGCGTACACCTTTGTGATAAGGCTATTGTAAAACGTCGACATATATTGAAGCTTCCTGCTATGTACTGTGTTGTTGTAAACCCCCCGTATTGTGTATATCTCTGAGTTAGTATAACCCCAAGTGAGAACGACTTTATGGTCTGATATCGCCGAGACAAAGTATCCAGGCAATTGGAACGACACTTTGTCACTTAGCTTTAGTAGACCTGTGATCTCTGTATTGTTTGTCGTCAGTTTCATCTTGTCGTTGATGTCAGTGAAGTTGTACCTGCCACATACCTTACACGTAAAACCAGGTCATAAACAATCCCCCAGGTAACCCAAGGTAAAGGTCACCACTAACAACGGTAAACTTTCACAGGTAGATAACATCTTATCTACACACCCTAAACTCTCCAATACATGTAATGTTGTATACAAGTGTCATACTTGTATATTACAGTATATACTGTACAGCGGTTCGTGCACGCGCTTTATATACAACATATTTATATAACAAATAGAGTTAACTAACCCAAATGAACCCAAAAATGTATAATCTTCTATCACGGACGTCACGAGTCCTGGAAGGACGAAATAATAACTGACGAGTTCTAGGACAAAATGGTTGTATGATGTCCCTAACATCAATGACGAGTTCTAGAAGGACGAAACTGCTGTATGATATCCCTGACATCACTAACGAGTTTTGAAGGACGAAACAGTTGTATGATGTCCCTAACATCACTGACGAGTTCTAGAAGGACGAAACAGCGGTATGGTGTCCCTAACATCAATGACGAGTATTAGAAGGACGAAACAGCTGTATGATGTCCCTAACATCACTGACGAGTTCTAGAAGGACGAAACAGCGGTATGGTGTCCCTAACATCAATGACGAGTATTAGAAGGACGAAACAGCTGTATGATGTCCCTAACATCACTGACGAGTTCTAGAAGGACGAAACAGCGGTATGGTGTCCCTAACATCACTGACGAGTTCTAGAAGGACGAAACAGCGGTATGGTGTCCCTAACATCAATGACGAGTATTAGAAGGACGAAACAGCTGTATGATGTCCCTAACATCAATGACGAGTATTAGAAGGACGAAACAGCTGTATGATGTCCCTAACATCAATGACGAGTATTAGAAGGACGAAACAGCTGTATGATGTCCCTAACATCACTGACGAGTTCTAGAAGGACGAAACAGCGGTATGGTGTCCCTAACATCAATGACGAGTATTAGAAGGACGAAACAGCTGTTTGATGTCCCTAACATCACTGACGAGTTCTAGAAGGACGAAACAGCGGTATGGTGTCCCTAACATCAATGACGAGTATTAGAAGGACGAAACAGCTGTATGATGTCCCTAACATCACTGACGAGTTCTAGAAGGACGAAACAGCGGTATGGTGTCCCTAACATCACTGACGAGTTCTAGAAGGACGAAACAGCGGTATGGTGTCCCTAACATCAATGACGAGTATTAGAAGGACGAAACAGCTGTATGATGTCCCTAACATCAATGACGAGTATTAGAAGGACGAAACAGCTGTATGATGTCCCTAACATCACTGACGAGTTCTAGAAGGACGAAACAGCGGTATGGTGTCCCTAACATCAATGACGAGTATTAGAAGGACGAAACAGCTGTATGATGTCCCTAACATCACTGACGAGTTCTAGAAGGACGAAACAGCGGTATGGTGTCCCTAACATCAATGACGAGTATTAGAAGGACGAAACAGCTGTATGATGTCCCTAACATCACTGACGAGTTCTAGAAGGACGAAACAGCTGTATGATGTCCCTAACATCAATGACGAGTATTAGAAGGACGAAACAGCTGTATGGTGTCCCTAACATCAATGACGAGTATTAGAAGGACGAAACAGCTGTATGGTGTCCCTAACATCAATGACGAGTATTAGAAGGACGAAACAGCTGTATGATGTCCCTAACATCACTGACGAGTTCTAGAAGGACGAAACAGCTGTATGATGTCCCTAACATCAATGACGAGTATTAGAAGGACGAAACAGCTGTATGGTGTCCCTAACATCAATGACGAGTATTAGAAGGACGAAACAGCGGTATGGTGTCCCTAACATCAATGACGAGTATTAGAAGGACGAAACAGCGGTATGGTGTCCCTAACATCAATGACGAGTATTAGAAGGACGGAACAGCGGTATGGTGTCCCTAACATCAATGACGAGTATTAGAAGGACGAAACAGCGGTATGGTGTCCCTAACATCAATGACGAGTATTAGAAGGACGGAACAGCGGTATGGTGTCCCTAACATCAATGACGAGTATTAGAAGGACGGAACAGCTGTATGATGTCCCTAACATCAATGACGAGTATTAGAAGGACGAAACAGCTGTATGATGTCCCTAACATCACTGACGAGTTCTAGAAGGACGAAACAGCGGTATGGTGTCCCTAACATCAATGACGAGTATTAGAAGGACGAAACAGCTGTATGATGTCCCTAACATCACTGACGAGTTCTAGAAGGACGAAACAGCTGTATGATGTCCCTAACATCAATGACGAGTATTAGAAGGACGAAACAGCTGTATGGTGTCCCTAACATCAATGACGAGTATTAGAAGGACGAAACAGCTGTATGGTGTCCCTAACATCAATGACGAGTATTAGAAGGACGAAACAGCTGTATGATGTCCCTAACATCACTGACGAGTTCTAGAAGGACGAAACAGCTGTATGATGTCCCTAACATCAATGACGAGTATTAGAAGGACGAAACAGCTGTATGGTGTCCCTAACATCAATGACGAGAATTAGAAGGACGAAACAGCGGTATGGTGTCCCTAACATCAATGACGAGTATTAGAAGGACGAAACAGCGGTATGGTGTCCCTAACATCAATGACGAGTATTAGAAGGACGGAACAGCGGTATGGTGTCCCTAACATCAATGACGAGTATTAGAAGGACGAAACAGCGGTATGGTGTCCCTAACATCAATGACGAGTATTAGAAGGACGGAACAGCGGTATGGTGTCCCTAACATCAATGACGAGTATTAGAAGGACGGAACAGCTTTATGATGTCCCTAACATCAATGACGAGTATTAGAAGGACGAAACAGCGGTATGGTGTCCCTAACATCAATGACGAGTATTAGAAGGACGAAACAGCTGTATGATGTCCCTAACATCACTGACGAGTATTAGAAGGACGAAACAGCTGTATGATGTCCCTAACATCACTGACGAGTATTAGAAGGACGAAACAGCGGTATGGTGTCCCTAACATCAATGACGAGTATTAGAAGGACGAAACAGCTGTATGGTGTCCTTAACATCAATGACGAGTATTAGAAGGACGAAACAGTTGTATGGTGTCCCTAACATCAATGACGAGTATTAGAAGGACGAAACAGCTGTATGATGTCCCTAACATCAATGACGAGTATTAGAAGGACGAAACAGCTGTATGATGTCCCTAACATCAATGACGAGTATTAGAAGGACGAAACAGCTGTATGATGTCCCTAACATCAATGACGAGTATTAGAAGGACGAAACAGCTGTATTATGTCCCTAACATCAATGACGAGTAATAGAAGGACGAAACAGCGGTATGGTGTCCCTAACATCACTGACGAGTCCTAGAAGGACGAAACAGCTGTATGGTGTCCCTAACATCAATGACGAGTATTAGAAGGACGAAACAGCTGTATGGTGTCCCTAACATCACTGACGAGTATTAGAAGGACGAAACAGCTGTATAAGGAAGTTGAGTTCATTACCGCTTTACTGTAACTAATTTTGATGTTTTTATTAAAAGTCGCCAAATCTTATGTGTGCTTTGTATAATCTGCCTTGCCCGACTTGCCCTGGACTCTGACAGTTTTGTGTCAGTTTTTTATCCTCTAGCCCGACTTGCCCTGGACTCTGACAGTATTTTGTCAGTTTTGTCTATCCTCTAGTCCGACTTGCCCTGGACTCTGACAGTTTTGTGTCAGTTTTGTCTATCCTCTAGTCCGGCTTGCCCTGGGCTCTGACAGTATTTTGTCAGTTTTTTCTATCCTCTAGTCCGACTTGCCCTGGACTCTGACAGTTTTGTGTCAGTTTTTTATCCTCTAGTCCGACTTGCCCTGGACTCCGACATTATTTTGTCAGTTTTGTCTATCCTCTAGCCCGACTTGCCTTGGACTCGGACATTATTTTGTCAGTTTTGTTTACTTATGTTAACATTTTGATGTCGAAAGTAAGATGCCATTTTGGGTAGATAATCAGAATCATTAGGCCTTATACAGTGTTGGAGATCAATGTTATAAATTGTACACGTAATTCTATCTGGGACACGAATACTCATACATTAGTACTGTAAGTGAATATATTCTTAGGATGAAAAGTTATTTGATATTCGTCCAATAAAAAACAAATCTGAAAAACCATCGACATAAAAGAATCTGATGTATTCGGTGGGTTTTTAATTTAATTGATTGAAGCTTTTAGGCAAAATCTGTTTTGATTAAAGTGGTGATTAGAAGAGCTGTAGGGTGTGTGTTGTGTATTGATGTATATAGGTCAGTATACGGCTGACACCGGTATCAATCGCCCGTGTGTCTATATATAGATGTAGTATATTACAGGTGCGTTAAGGTAATGTACATACACAAAAAGGTGGATCTGAATTAAGAACTGTTGTTGGTGTCAACCTAGACAGCCTCTGGTATATTGAACAGAAGACATCGCGGATATCTCGATTTAATGCCTCTACGGACATAACAATTTCCTTTTGCTGCGTAAAATGGTTATAATGTTCATAGCACTGCAACACTACTGATATCGTTTTTATCCCAAACCGAAAAACACTGTCTGTAAAAAAAATGTCTTTTACAAATGTAACATCAATGATGCTCCTCGCGGAAAATTGATAAAAAGGGTAGAATTAGCTGAAGACGCACGCATTCTGTTGTAAGGTTTTCTGATGGCGTCCATCAGTTGTTATGCTTCATCATGGCGTACGAAGGCAGATACCTTTTACTGTACGACAGACTGTCAACGGGATTTAGCCATATATACTACTCAATGACGCTGTGAGGTTGATATTTGTTTACTTCGTGCTGTTTATGTTGACAGTAATGTATTTAACTTCCGTTACTTCTTTACTTCCGGTATGACGCCAGATTTTATCAGAGTCTCTCTACATCAAATCCAAGCTCTTATGAGGTGATGAATGTTGCCCATATTCCTTACATTATTGAGGTCTTATGTGCCAAGCAGTGCTAAGACGTACATGTACACAACATGTTCGTTTGCGGATAAAATCAATTAATCTTTTCATTCTATCACTATCAAGGTTTATTTTTACAATGACAATTTGTTATGGTAACGATATTAATATCAGTTATCAAGAATTCTAGTGCCTTACATCACTAATGTTATTTTAGATGATATGAAGGATGATAAAGCTGTATGAATCAGTTAGATGTATATTTTGGCATACTATTACATCGCCAATGTTACTGAATTGATGTGTTGTTCACAAGCCTTAAGTGTATCGTATACTAGAAGACATTTATACAAAAACGTATTATTGTTTCGTAGATTTCCTACATGGAATGTTTCCCCACGTAGTGAGTACAAATCTCCCCGGGGCCTTGTGATTCATCTGATTTTTCGTGTTTGTGTGCGGGTTCCATTGCGACATTTCAACATACAATCTGATCAACCAGGCTTTCTGTAAAAATGTATTTAATTTAGCTTTTAATAAAAATGTAACAGATGTTCTGAACATTCACTTGTACAAAATCAATATCTCTTACACAACTCCTTCAGAGGAAGGCATGCAGGCTTGTAGACTAGGCTTCCTGTCAATCTTAACCAGGTAGTCCTCTTCACTAATTTTGTAACGTTCGCTCATTGGGGTTGGTTGGTTTGCTGACATTCAGACCTGTATCACTGGGTACATACTGTATATCGTTCATACCCTGTGACATTTAGTATACATGTACCTCATTTATGACCTATACACTTTCTACAATGTCTATAAAGTATACATTAAATATGTACTTATTTTCACCTTAACATACAATGTATAGACTTGTGTCTTAATGATGTGGGTATTGTTGACTTCATGTTAATATTTCACGTTTGTCGGATATATGATTTCCGGTTGATGTGTCACGTTTGTCCGAGATATTTCATTACTTCCGGTTGATATGTCATGTCTGACCGCGATATTTGATAACTTCCGGTTGATATGCCGCGTCTGTCCGACATATGTTATGACTTCGGTCACAGTTTTCCGAGATATGATGTGCGGTCGATGTGCCGCTCCTGTCCGAGATATTTTATGACTTCCGGTTAATTTGCCGCGTTTGTCGGAGATCTGATGTTCCGTTGATGTGCCACGTCTGTCTGAGATGTGATTTCCATTTAATAACAGTTCACTAAACCGGAAGTACAATGACAGGTTAAACCCACTAAACTATACTCTACCAGACCTCTTGCACAACCAGGTCTTCTCGAACTTTATCTTTTCAAGCCAAGGAAAGACAACTCTGCTACCCTATTGTCGAAGTTCTACATGATCAGGTTACAAGCATGCTATGTACAGGAGCCATATCCAGGTGTTTCTCTAACCCAGCGTTAGATACTTTAATAAACTATAACAGATTTTATCGTCACGATTTTGACAGATTAATTAAACCATTCGTATGTATATAATACTATTTACATCCGAGACGGCATGCAACGTTTGTTACGAAAATTGTTTAATATAATGAAGTGATGAAGTGACGCATTCGTGTAACGTGATATGAACTTGTCAATGTTGGACATGCTCCTTATGGCAATCTAAACTCACTTCTGCCACGTCCACAACAGTACATTGTATATGTCATGTTTTTAACCCCATGCATTGGATTCTACAATACTGAGCAGGGCATCTTGTCGGGAATCCAGATGAGGTTTATCAGAGGATTGTGTGATTTCGTGATCATGGAAGGTCTACATGAAATGAGGCTAACATATCTTTATTGAGACACAACGTATTGATAGATTGAACATTTAAATATTTTAGTCGCTGAAAGTAGCTTTTTTTTTTTATTAAATCCCCAGTCAGATGGTGTTCTAATAAATATAAATCTCACAGGAACAAGAGTGAAGAATTGTACCTGGGATGGCCTACACTGGTAATAAGACATATTGTCGATATAATGACATTCCTGGCGGTTTATCAATTAAATCAATGACATAAAAACTTAATGTCTGGGTACCACTCAAGCTATTAACACTATATAATCTAGAGAAGTTGTCGGTAGCCAATTCCTCACTTTACGACATTTAACTTAAAAGTTGATTTTAATCGATTTAGCGTCATACAAGTAGATCGCAATGACTCACTGGTAACTGTAAAGTCCAGAAAGCTACGAGAATTAACTAGTTATATCCCAGATACATTATTTAAATGTGTGAGATTTTATAAACCACGCTACTTCAGTAACAACTCCATACTATCATCAACAAATCTACAGGGCGTGTTTTAGTCATCAGACAGGCCATAAAGGAAACACAAAAGGAAAGAAATTATGATAATTATATCACTTTAAAGTTAAAATTAGCTATAACGTTCCGTTCCAGAAGTCGTGTGAAGTTTTGTTTTTGGTGCACGTGCTGCAGGGCGAAACTAGGATTTTTGTCTGCGACGTAGCTTTGTCGTATATTGTTACATTTCAGGCGGCGACGGCGTCGGCGTCGTCAACATTTCACTTTAAAGTTTTAGATCCGTTGCTTAAAAAGTATAAGTCAAGTCACATAGCGTACATGTCAACACAACGTTTATAGTCCATTGACCCTGGAAATTAGGGATGATGGGAATGTGCTCTTGGAAGTATTTTGTTAAGCTCTGTTTCACAATAATTATCAATGTTTGCTTAAAACTTACCAGACAAAGCAGGATAGGCGATACACATAATTACGTACAATGGATTAGCTTAATACAAATGTATTATTTGTATGTTTATATGGAGATCGATTTGGCGTTCATGGGCTGATGAACCTTCACCGTAACAATTACAGTCAATACAGACAGTCGATGGTACGTCTGCAATCCAACGTTTCAACTCTCGTCATACTTTCATTGTAACTGTTAATACAGACAGTCGATGGTACGTCTGCAATCCAACGTTTCAACTCTCGTCATACTTTCATTGTAACTGTTAATACAGACAGTCGAGGATGCATCTGAAATCCAAGGGTTTTGCCCTCGGCATTATACCTTGACGACAGAGACCTTTGATTTCGAAGATTACGACACGTTGTGATGTCTAAGACATGGAGTCATTAAAACTATGATCACGTCATTGAATGTCCAATCCCGTCAATGACATGTAATGAGAAACCAGTCAAGTGTGTTACGCTTGATGATATATTTTTTCTCAATTCATTCCGATTCGTCATGTAATAATGCACGTGACTCAGTTAAGGACATTACTCATGTATAAAACTCTCATTGACATTCATGTGAAACTGTTTAATTAAACCATATTAAACATGTCAAATATGACTGACAATTTACCCTTGATGAACGAGGCCCTGAACGGGAGGTGGGCGTTGGTACTGTGTAAATCAATATAGTTTGATAACGTACATATACTATGGTGGCTCGTTAGGGCCAAGTATCAAATCTCGCATTCTCGCACTCTCGACCTTAGGTCGAAAACGCGAGAATGCGAGAACGCGACGGCGAGGGAGCGAAAATGCGAGAATGCGAAAGGGCGAAAACGCTAGAATGCGAAAACTCGACGGCGAGAATGCGAAAACGCGAGATTAATCTCGCATTCTCGCCGTCGCGTTTTCGCATTCCCGCATTTTCGACCTGAGGTCGAGAGTGTGAGAACGCGAGATTAGGCCTTAACGGCCGCCCTCGCACTCTCGCTCCCTCGCGTAAGGAAGTTCGTTTATTTTCTGGAGGAACATATATAGGTACATTACGTTGGATATAGATAAATATATATGTGAGGAAGTGAGAGTGCGAGGACGGCCGTTTAAACCTAATCTCGTGTTCTCGCGTTTTCAACCTAAGGTCGAAAACGCGACGACGAGAGAGCGAAATTGCGACGGCGAGAGTGCGAGATTAATCTCGCGTTTTCGACGTCGCGTTTTCGCATTCTCGCCGTCGATTTTCCGCATTCTCGCGTTTTCGCTCTTTCGCATTCTCGCCGTTGCGTTTTCGCATTCTCGCGTTTTGGACCTAAGGTCGAGAATGCGAGAATGCGAGATTTGATACTTGGCCCTAACGAGCCACCATAATATACTACTGAGTCCTGTCGATGTTTAAACCCTCCTTTGTAGATATGATGTAGGTCTCGTGAATTAGACGCCATGGGAGATTTTGTGTAAAACTGAAAAACTCTCGGACACGCCTAAACTGTTTGCACGAAAACATGTTCAATACAGTGCCTTTCTCAGTGGAAATCCTGACAAGGTTATATGTTAACTGTATATACATCATATATAAGTATCTACACGTGATAAGGAGGGACAATTATCGATAATTACAGTCTGCGTATAATTCCAGTATATCTATCAAATCAGACACTAGCATAACGTGACAACAACAATTCAGTATGGAGCAATGTTTTCGGTGTCGTCAATAATAATTTAATGGGAATCTTTTGATTATATTATCTCAACTATTTTCCACAAAGACAAGTGATTTTGATTATATATAAATAAAATCTGACTAGGCGATTGGGTGCCGTAGATCGTGAGTTCGAGGCCCGGTCAGGGCACGAGTCATAAAGTTGTCTTCCTTCTTCAGATGTGTAACTATGTTATAAATATAGATGACACTTAATTATATATAAATATAGATGACGCTATGTACGAACACAAGGTAAAGGTTAAGTTATTGTAAGTGTTGCCTTATCGTCGATAGTTTTATTTTCGGGGATTCGTCATGATGAACCGTTATTTTACATAAATCGTTTGTTTGATGCAGCATTTGCGGGCCCTAATGACCTTTTATGTGTTGATGGGTTGTTGAGTATTCACTTATAACTTCCGTGTATGTACGACATATGTTAAAACAGCTACAATAGGTTTGTAAATCTCAGAAACCAATTAAATGGTGACAATAACGGTCACCCTGTCCTGAGAATTTATCGGACAGATATCTAATTAAAGTGATCTGACGTCACGTTTACCAAACACTGCTATATCTCGGTAAGGATTTGTCCGGGAGAAAGAACGATAGATTTAGGGATTATAGGATTATCCTGAATGGTCAGATATCTATGTAGGGTATGTAACGGTAACGGAAGCGATGGTCAAGGGTTGGGACCACCGATGACCATCGGTCAGGACGAATATTTTCTGTAAGGTCCAACACCTAGCAACCCCGTCTAACTTATTACGTCATCAGGCCCGGGATTAGTCTCTATTTTCTCTCTCTATTTGTCTACACCAATTCTAACGTGAGTGGATAGAAATGAAATTTACCCGTTAAATGTGAAGACTATGCTTCGCCTATCTTAAAGAAAATGTTCCTATCTCAGGATATATTGTAGCGAGGCGCTGGCCAGCTCCCACTGTTGACGACAATCCGATTCAGATATTTGTACAAGGTTTTTAAATATTCTTATTATCGATGAAGTCCGCGGTGAAGAGATTGAATAACCTGTTTATACGCTCTAAGGAGCCATTACATCTTTGTTTATGTAAATAATGTATAATGAAAATACAACAACTCACAGCACATGTTTCATGTAAAGATATCTTCGGGCTGTTGGCGGTGTCCTTTAATGTCAGGATATGGTGTTGTTCCGTACTTAGGTCTAAAGAAATAAAATAAAGTAACAAATTAATCGTACATTTATTTTCTTTCCCCTACTCAACCATCAGAACAACCTTTGTTTCATCTGCAAGGATATTTAAAAGTTAAAATATTTAATAAAAATATTAGTTTTACTCGATCCAAGCAAAGCAAAATCCATCGGCTTCCTCTTTTTTGTAGTTTTTCCTCTGTATTTTCGATATATCCATGTGAAAAAACCCTAAATGTTTCAACCACACGTCACTCTCGCGCCGGGCCTTTCAAGTGTTCCGCAAGCATAAGCGTCTTCAGTCGTCAAACCAGCTTTTGTTAAAGACATGACTTGTGTTTTGTAAATACCTCTTGATGCGAGAGTTAACATTTACTTTGTCGTTACAGGAATACTCATTGGAGCTGGGGTGGGGATTTATCCTAACGGCTGGGACAGCTCAGAGGTACAACAGGCATGTGGCTACACGTCACAGCCGTATTACATGGGTAAGTATACTGATCATAGTTGCGGTAAGTCGAGTAATCAGCCACACAAAAAAATACTACATACATATATAAACACATTATAAAATACCGACAGAATAACAAAAATCGTAATTCTAACTTAAGAACGACAAAACGTGGGCAAAATATGAACACATACATGTATATAAATTTGCATAAAACCGCTGAAAAATACAAAAAAATCGGACCAGGTGATACAGAAGGGTAACCGTCTTTTATCGACGACATCCGTCATTAGGATTTAGGTGAAATGAGAACGGTGACAGCGGAATCAGCGGGCATCTCAACAACCAACGAACGTGTCGGACTTCCATTTCCCATTTATTTCCGAATGAGATCACGATGTCCGCTATAAAATGTTTCTGTTGTATTCATCAGTCTCCATCTCTCGAAAGCTTGTTTAAAAGCCAAATTTGTCCAACATCATCAAATTAACAACATTTTTACCACATGTTTCCAAAGGTCACCAGATAATGTTTTAGCCGAATCCTATTGTAATGAACATATCATTGACATGGATGGTGGACACCTAATGGATTGTGTAGTCGTTAGTACTGGACGATCTTAGAACTTAATATCCGGTCGGCATATGCAGTGTCTATTTCCATGACTGCGATAACGTCAATTCTGAAAAGTGACCTAAGACATTAAATTTGTTTGACTGCTTCCCGGGCCATTACATTCGACAGTATTCGTACTGACCAGAGTTGTCCGAGTAAAATCGGTAGATAGGAATTATCAATCTTATCTGTCCAGGTCCAAGGATATACTGTAGCATGACGTCATTGGCATTGTTACCAGGGAAACCAGTGGGATCATGCCAATGTACTATACGGAATACCAACACGTCTGTTTTGTAATCATCAAGCCAGAGTAATGGAATTCAATAAAGTGTGACAGTAAAACACAAAATATATAAATGTCATTCTTCAGCCAGACAGTGTTGACGTAGGCAATTACTGTAATACAACAGGCCAATTTGACCTTTTCTTCCGTAGCTATATGTACAGCAGAAAATTAGTCTATTCTGACATAATAAAAATACTGCTGTACAATCGCAGTCCTCCGACATTCAAACCAGATCGATATCCCGACTGGCCCACAAATCACCCAGCCTTCCCTGTGTCCGTGTAGATTAGGTAATGGTATGGTAATACACTATGGTACCGGGGACTCACCAACATCGCCCGGCCAGCACGCTCACAGATCGATACTGATGGTAAAGCCTAATCCAGCCACCATATAACGGTCCGCAATTTACCCGCTAATCAACTAGGTTTATAGTCATACCATCGTCACGTAAATCTGTACCGTAAACCAGTCAGGGTTGTATAGGATTAGGTACACAATCGCCACGTAAATCTGTACCGTAAACCAGTCAGGGTTGTGTAGGATTAGGTACACAATACCCACGTAAATCTGTACCGTAAACCAGTCAGGGTTGTATAGGATTAGGTACACAATACCCACGTAAATCTGTCTGTACTATAAACCAGTCAGGGTTATATAGGATTAGGTACACAATACCCACGTAAATCTGTACTATAAACCAGTCAGGGTTGTATAGGATTAGGTACACAATACCCACGTAAATCTGTACCATAAACCAGTCAGGGTCGTGTAGAATTAGGTACACAATACCCACGTAAATCTGTACCGTAAACCAGTCAGGGTTGTATAGGATTAGGTACACAATACCCACGTAAATCTGTCTGTACTATAAACCAGTCAGGGTTGTGTAGAATTAGGTACACAATCGCCACGTAAATCTGTCTGTACTATAAACCAGTCAGGGTTGTATAGGATTAGGTACACAATACCCACGTAAATATGTACCATAAACCAGTCAGGGTTGTGTAGGATTAGGTACACAATACCCACGTAAATCTGTACCATAAACCAGTCAGGGTTGTATAGGATTAGGTACACAATTCCCACGTAAATCTGTCTGTACTATAAACCAGTCAGGGTTGTATAGGATTAGGTACACAATACCCACGTAAATCTGTACCGTAAACCAGTCAGGGTTGTATAGGATTAGGTACACAATACCCACGTAAATCTGTACCGTAAACCAGTCAGGGTTGTATAGGATTAGGTACACAATACCCACGTAAATCTGTACCATAAACCAGTCAGGGTTGTATAGGATTAGGTACACAATCGCCACGTAAATCTGTACCGTAAACCAGTCAGGGTTGTATAGAATTAGGTACACAATACCCACGTAAATCTGTACCGTAAACCAGTCAGGGTTGTGTAGGATTAGGTACACAATACCCACGTAAATCTGTACCGTAAACCAGTTAGAGTTGAATAGGATTAGGTACACAGTACCCACGTAAATCTGTACTATAAACCAGTCAGGGTTGTATAGGATTAGGTACACAATACCCACGTAAATCTGTACCGTAAACCAGTCAGGGTTGTGTAGGATTAGGTACACAATACCCACGTAAATCTGTACCGTAAACCAGTCAGGGTTGTATAGGGTTAGGTACACAATCGTCACGTAAATATGTACCATAAACCAGTCAGGGTTGTATAGGATTAGGTACACAATACCCACGTAAATCTGTACCGTAAACCAGTCAGGGTTGTGTAGGATTAGGTACACAATACCCACGTAAATCTGTACCATAAACCAGTCAGGGTTGTAAAGGATTAGGTACACAATAGTCACGTAAATCTGTACCATAAACCAGTCAGGGTTGTGTAGGATTAGGTACACAATACCCACGTAAATCTGTACCGTAAACCAGTCAGGGTAGTATAGGATTAGGTACACAATACCCACGTAAATCTGTACTATAAACCAGTCAGGGTTGTATAGGATTAGGTACACAATACCCACGTAAATCTGTACCATAAACCAGTCAATGTTGTGTAAGATTAGGTACACAATACCCACGTAAATCTGTACCGTAAACCAGTCTGGGTTGTATCGGATTAGGTACACAATACCCACGTAAATCTGTACCGTAAACCAGTCAGGGTTGTGTAGGATTAGGTACACAATACCCACGTAAATCTGTACCGTAAACCAGTCAGGGTTGTATAGGATTAGGTACACAATACCCACGTAAATATGTACCATAAACCAGTCAGGGTTGTATAGGGTTAGGTACACAATACCCACGTAAATCTGTACCATAAACTAGTCAGGGTTGTGTAGGATTAGGTACACAATACCCACGTAAATCTGTACCATAAACCAGTCAGGGTTGTATAGGGTTAGGTACACAATACCCACGTAAATCTGTACCGTAAACCAGTCAGGGTTGTATAGGATTAGGTACACAATCGTCACGTTGTCGGAATGTTACAGATTTCCTATGTACGTTTCTCTCTGGATTATTTAGATAAATTGTATATTTAAAGAAAACTTCAATACGAACAGATGCAACAGCTGTATTTCAATCGACAAAACGTTTGGGAATCTTCATCATAGTTTGAAAGTTAGGTAACGTCATGGTTAAACAGCGATTAAACTTTAATTATTATATAACAGTTTCTAAACAAGGTCTACCAACTTATATTAAACACTATTGTTGGCTTGGATGGAAGTGCGCGAGGGCTCATTCTGTGAGAGAAAATCGGAGTACCCGTAGAAAACTCACGTGATCCGGCAGTTGGCTCCATACCTTTTCACAGCTGCTGGGGGAATCGAACCACGGTCTCCTAAATGCAAGTGTGTTACTGATGTGCCACCCGACCACCCAACAATGATTTCTGTAGTGTATGATGAAAAGACACGAACAGTTACCGAATGTAAACATTCACATCTTTTTATAATGACTTAATTAGTCTTCATATTGACGTAAATATCAGCATGTTTTTGGCGAGATATTTAAATTTCATATTCATCGTTCGATTATCCCTTCTTCGATTAAAATGGTTTCCAGTTTTAAACAAAAAATAAAAGAAAGCTGGCGCCACAAGTCTGTAATTATTTTGTAGGAAGGAACACGTTTGTCTGCAAAATATACACGTTCTGAGTAGTATTGAGATTTTGAATAGAGAATTTCTAGAGCTGATTTTAAAAGCAGAAATCTAAATGTGGAAGAAAAAAAAACCCCACCTTATGTGATCCGTTACTTTTATGAGGCAATCTTTGGTGTTTCCCCACAGATACGTGGCTTCCTATCACAGCCAGCTATCTGTAGACACTCCCCCGATACCGCGTATCCGAGACGGAACATCAGCTAGGAATGCTCTGTAGACAAGTTACCGCACTTCAAAGTCAAAGTTTGAACAATGCATGCAGCTCTCAAGCTTTATTCGAGGATTCAAAGAATTGCAAAAAAAAGTTTCCCATTGGTTTTCTATCAGACGAGTCTGCGTTACAAACCTCTCAGTGACAGGAATGCTATACAGGAAGTAGCATTCTGACAAGCGTTCATCAGACTCAAAATAGTGCTGCCCACATGTAACGCCATTACATACCATAACCTGACACCCTTAGGTGTTCTGGTTTGGTACCAGACACCGCAAGGTATACAAATCAACCTACAAACGATTAAAACGACTGTTACAAATTAACATTGACTTGAGTTCGATATTGTGATCAATGAACCCGAGTAAAGCTTATATACATGTATCTAGAAGCCAGAGGTTTATTTTTGTGTCTGTAAATACAATATCGGTATACTCTGTAAGTATACAGACTATCCCGTCATCCTCTCGTGTATCCCACTGTTATCACAAATCTAATGTGATCATGTGGTAATGAACTGAAAGATACAATCAGTGTGTTTTCTGGTGCATACAAGACCCAGCGTCGGGATAAGTAACAAATAGCTAGTTGGCAACATTTACACTGGCCAACCGCCCAGAAGTTTTTGTAAAGAATTTGTCCAGCTGAATTATAATATAAATAGAATATCTCTTCAAGTTTGAAACTTAGCATCTCTAGAATCAGACAGTTTCTATAGACCAAAATCATAAAGCTCTATTTAATTTATAAGTTTAATATTCTAGACACAGGGGCCAGCCTAGGTAATGCACAATAATGTACATCGCATAAGCTGACAATACCAGGGCACGTGACCTGGCACGCGAGATAAGACGAGATTTAAATAAGTTTGTTTAACATGTGTATTGGTGTAATTCTGGTGAATGTTTTTAACCTTTTAGTCGTTATAGTCATGTTCAGGTCTGTCTGTAGTGAAGAGATTTACAAGATGTGTATTTATCTTAGGTCGACACGGTGTAGCGCAGCAGTCTGTGTAATACTGGGCGGCTACGTCAGGCTACATAAAAAAAGTATTATACAACATCGTGGTTTCTGTAACATAGTCTCAACATTGTCCCGTATTACTACATGCAATGACTAAATAGCAATGTTGAGGTCAATTCGGCAATATTCTCAGTATTAATAAACGGAACATTTTCTACCTTATCTCATATATCTAAAATTCTTTGGTCCGATATAGCCTACCAAACGATCGCCTTCCTTTTATGCGCTTGGAGGAATTTCCCTTCAGCTCAATCGGTGGACCGGCCGTGGGTCGCGGTTCGATTCGGTGGAGGCCCATTACTCGCTTTCCTGTTACATGTACATTGTAAGAACAGCAATATAATCACGTAATATTTATAATAGAATGTGTATTAGTATATTTTTGATAATAGTTTGACTCGATCTTCAGATGAACTTTCGATTTATGTTTCAGGGGACTGTACTCTATTCTGGTCTTTCTACCTAACAGCGGCCGGAGCAGCCGTGACTTTGATTGGCTCAGCAATGTCCTGTCACGCCAGTAAACGCAAGTTTGGCCACGCATCTTATGCCGATATGTGATAACACCGGTCTGAGACTGTTACTAAGGAGCCCTTGACCAATGATGACCGACCAACCCTCTAGTAAACCAAAGTAGTGGAGGAAAGCCATTGTATTCCCATCGTGTCTTGTTTGTTTCCCTAGCAACGTCACACGTAGCGACATCCTTGTACCCTTTGGGACCAAACATAGCTGAAATCATTAACAATGGTTTTCGGACAATATTGCGATATTCAGTCGGCATATCTTGTATATGTTTGTACTAGATTATAAACATGTCTCTGCTACATTGAGGACATATGTTACTATTTGACAAAATTATCCGACAAAACGACGAAGTTTCACAGTTGAAGAAGTGACGGTGGCTCATCAATGAGCCTCACAGTGACTACGGACTCTGTAACCAGAGTAACGTGGTTGTCGCCAGTGTCAGTTAGGGATTAATGACATCCAGAGAAATGAGAGTCATTTTCGCCCTCCAATTAAAGGAACGGTTCACTGCTGTCCGGCAGAATTATGATAGCATTGGTGTACATGGACCATGCTGCCGTTGATATAATTACGTGGTGCTAGACTTGTGTTACTGGGGTAGGACAGAAAGCATTATGTCGAGCTAACAGATAGTCTTCCTGTCGGAATCGGAGGTGTAATCCGTCATGGACACACATTAGTACGGTACCAAACTATGGCAAAGTAACCGAGACCAAGACATCTCTGTACAAAGGAATCTGTTGGGAAAATTAAGATCTGACTTTTAATTACAAGTTTGGATTGTAAAGTATCGGCGTCCGTATTCGCTTTGTTTGTACGCTCCCAACATCAATTACAGCCTCTGTGATGTACGGCCATTGTCGTGCCGGCAAAGATTTAGGATTGAACTGTAGGACACGTGAGTCAAATGATTAGTGTGTTGTACATATTAAAGGGCCGGTAAGGGTCGGGTTCACCCATCCTAACAAAGCAGTGTAGATACGAAGGGTAAAGAAAGGTCGGGATGCTCAGGTCAAATACAGTTACAACTAATAATAAAGGTCAAGGGTGACAGTACAAATAAGGTCATCCGCCATAAACTAGTAAAGGTCAACCGTCGTACACAGGAAAGGGTCAGGAGTCAAGGACAATTTTTGGGGACTTAGAATTAAACGTCGTGTAGTGTAATATAAGGCCATGAACACGAGCCTAATATTTATCTATGATCTATACATAGGGAAACGAGTTAACAGAAAAAAAACCCGGTTACTTTGATCTCGAGACTTCCCCTGTGAGATGTCCTTGAAGATTACGGTATTAATGTCCCTACGCGATACGATCTGTATCTCGATTCTTGATGTATGGATGTTTCCAGATTTTATATTGCTTTGGAGGAAAAAAAGGAATAGATATGTGGAGATAGGAGACGTTGCTGGCTTCTTTGGGAAAGGAAAGACTTTCGACTTTATTGCAAAAATTCATGTGGAAGATGATTGAACAAAGGCATGATGTGTAGATATTGGTGTACCCCCATTAAATCGGGCGTTTTACTGATGCCTGCCTGCTATTTTGAAAATTACCCTTTGCGTGATCGGACTATTTCTTTAATCTAATTGGAACAAAATGGGTTCTGAATTATTTAGAACACAAAGAAAACATGCCAAATTGGATTCTTGTTATCGGCACGGAGAGGGTGTCAAGTAAACGTCTGGAGAAAATTAAAGTTGTTCGCATTAAAGCCCAGTCACCTTTAGTTGGAAGCTGGTTATACGATTGACGATAAAGGAGACCTGCGCAGTAGATTGATCCAGAGTAACTGTAATTGGCAATTACCCTGTACGTAATTCACTGTATTTACTGGCTTAACTACGAATGGATGCCCACTAAGTAGTGAACGTTTCACTTTTTATCCTCGTGAATGTTATTTAAATATTTTGTTACGACATTTTGACAACAACTTAATTGGTTTTAAATGTGACATGTTTCTATTTTAATTCCGTGTGACAGGCACAGTTCCAGTGATGTATGGTCGACACGGAGACGCATGCAATCGTGTCCGATCCCAATACATTACACTGATGCACTGTAATATATCACGTGATTATGAGGTAGGCCCACTTGGCGTCTCGCATCCAAGTCGGTCGGAGAGGAAAACGTGTGTGTGAGAGTGTTTCCAGCGAAATAAAGGCTTGATGGCGAAAAAAAAAGAATGTTTTGAAAGCCAAATAACGCTTTTTCCATATGATAAATATGATATTTCTAATGCATGTTATATTTCGATGTCTGAAAATAATACCATCAAAGTGTCCATGGCTCTTGATGATATCATACTGGTCCTCATCAACAAAGAAAAGCGACATTATGTACAGGTCACATACAGGGTGTTACATCTCACATACAGGGTGTTACATCTCCCATACAGGGTGTTACATCTCACATACAGGGTGTGTTACATCTCACTTACAGGGTGTGTTACATCTCACATAAAGGGTGTGTTACATCTCACATACAGGGTGTGTTACATCTCACATACAGGGCGTTACATCTCACATAAAGGGTGTTACATCTGACATACAGGGTGTTACATCTGACATACAGGGTGTTACATCTCACATACAGGGTGTTACATGTCACATACAGGGTGTTACATGTCACATACAGGGTGTGTTACATCTCACATACAGGGTGTTACATGTCACATACAGGGTGTTACATCTCACATACAGGGTGTTACATCTCACATACAGGGTGTGTTACATCTCACATACCGGGTGTGTTACATCTCACATACAGGGTGTTACATCTCACATACAGGGTGTTACATCTCACATACAGGGTGTTACACCTGACATACAGGGTGTGTTACATCTCACATACAGGGTGTGTTACATCTCACATACAGGGTGTTACATCTCACATACAGGGTGTTACATCTCACATACAGGGTGTTACATCTCATATACAGGGTGTTACATCTCACATACAGGGTGTGTGACATCTGCCATACAGGGTGTTACATCTCACATACAGGGTGTTACCTCTCACATACAGGGTGTTACATCTCACATACAGGGTGTTACATCTCACATACAGGGTGTTACATCTCACATACAGGGTGTTACATCTCACATACAAGGTGTTACATATCACATACAGGGTGTGTTACATGTCACATACAGGGTGTGTTACATGTCACATACAGGATGTTACATCTCACATACAGGGTGTTACATCTCACATACAGGGTGTTACATCTCACTTACAGGGTGTTACATCTCATATACAGGGTGTTACATCTCATATACAGGGTGTTACATCTCATATACAGGGTGTTACATCTCACATACCGGGTGTTACATCTCACTTACAGGGTGTTACATCTGACATACAGGGTGTTACATCTCACATACAGGGTGTTACACCTGACATACAGGATGTGTTACATCTCACATACAGGGTGTTACATCTCACATACAGGGTGTGTTACATCTCACATACAGGGTGTTACATCTCACATACAGGGTGTTACATCTCACATACAGGGTGTTACATCTCACATACAGGATGTGTTACATCTGACATACAGGGTGTTACATCTCACATACAGGATGTGTTACATCTGACATACAGGGTGTTACATCTGACATACAGGGTGTGTTACATCTCACATACAGGGTGTTACATCTCACATACAGTGTGTGCTACATTTCACATACAGGGTGTTACATCTCACATACAGGGTGTTACATCTCGCATACAGGGTGTTACATCTCACATACAGGGTGTGTTACATCTCACATACAGGGTGTAACATCTCACTTACGGGGTGTGTTACATCTGACATACAGGATGTGTTACATCTGACATACAGGGTGTTACATCTCACATACAGGGTGTTACATCTCACATACAGGGTGTTACATCTCACTTACAAGGTGTTACATCTCACATACAGGATGTTACATCTCACATACAGGGTGTTACATCTCTCATACAGGGTGTTACATCTCACATACAGGGTGTTACATCTCACATACAGGGTGTTACATCTCACATACAGGGTGTGTTACATCTCACATACAGTGTGTGTTACATCTCACATACAGGGTGTTACATCTCACATACAGGGTGTTACATCTCACATACAGGGTGTTACATCTCACATACAGGGTGTGTTACATCTCACATACAGTGTGTGTTACATCTCACATACAGGGTGTTACATCTCACATACAGGGGTGTTACATCTCACATACAGGGTGGGCTTATTCAGTCACCAGGATTTGTGATGTATGACGTTTGCCAGGTAAGGTAGTTGGAACAGTAATGTGGCGTGGTTTGTTTATTATATCAAAAGATTTGTAGATGATTGTAAATCAAATCTAGTCTTACATCGTCGTGTAATACACCTAAAGGTTTGTGCACGATTTGGAAACAAAGGTAAAATATAATACCAAGGGGTATTACACAGGTTTATGGTTGATTGGGATGATTTAAAAATAAAGTATGATATCACGGATATTACCTAAGGTTTGTGGCTTCGTGTGCACAAAAAGTTATCCACATTATAGTTTTAATAACACCAAGACACGGGTGTTTGTTCCTTTGACGACCAGTCATGTCTCTCCTACACGGAAGGACTGTAGCCATGATGACACGCCACTAACTTATCAACAACCTTAAAGAGACCTCGGCACGCGAGCTGGGCAGGCGTTCTACTGAAATCGATACTTGTGCAATATTTAAGCTATTAAGTCGAAATTTTAGAGGACAAAGATGTAGCATCGGGTCCGAGTAGTGTAGACCTGAGGGAGGTGAAAACACGAGGAATGATGATTGTGTTGTTGAAGTCATGTTTCCCTAACAAATACAAAATGGTTGTGTTTATTGCGTATTGATATTTTATGATATATATTTTGGGTCTATTAATGGAAATCTGACTTGTATGACAACATACTTATGATGAATGCATTGTACGTTTTATTGAGTAATAACGGTAATATAACAATGTTCGATTAGTATTAGCCATTGTTTGTAGTTTTTACACGAGTACTTTTAGTCTTAACAGCTACATTGATACATGTCTACCCTTTAGTTACTGTGGTAAGCCTTTAGTTACTGTGGTTAGCCTTTAGTTACTGTGGTTAGCCTTTAGTTACTGTGGTTAGCCTTTAGTTACTGTGGTTAGCCTTTAGTTACTGTGGTTAGCCTTTAGTTACTGTGGTTAGCCTTTAGTTACTGTGGTTAGCCTTTAGTTACTGTGGTTAGCCTTTAGTTACTGTGGTAAGCCTTTAGTTACTGTGGTTAGCCTTTAGTTACTGTGGTAAGCCTTTAGTTACTGTGGTTAGCCTTTAGTTACTGTGGTTAGCCTTTAGTTACTGTGGTTAGCCTTTAGTTACTGTGGTAAGCCTTTAGTTACTGTGGTAAGCCTTTAGTTACTGTGGTAAGCCTTTGGTTACTGTGGTAAGCCTTTGGTTACTGTGGTAAGCCTTTGGTTACTGTGGTAAGCCTTTGGTTACTGTGGTTAGCCTTTAGTTACTGTGGTTAGCCTTTAGTTACTGTGGTTAGCCTTTGGTTACTGTGGTTACCCATTGGTTACTGTGGTTACTATGGTTACCCTTTGGTTACTATGGTTACTGTGGTTATCCATTAGTTACTGTGGTTACTGTGGTTACCCATTGGTTACTGTGGTTACTGTGGTTAGTCTTTGGTTACTGTGGTTACCCATTGGTTACTGTGGTTACTGTGGTTACCCATTGGTTACTGTGGTTAGTCTTTGGTTACTGTGGTTACCCTTTGGTTACTGTGAGAACGGATGGAGCTGTGAGTGACATTTTATTGACCAAATATTTCCCCGATGATATTTTAATGTGAGAGTTATATCTTATTTCATTGACCAGTGTTTATTATCAATGTACGAATGAGTGAGAATATAAGTTACTGACAAGAGAACGCCTTCACATTAATTTGATACTTTAAAAGGTATAAGAAATGTCGATATTTATGAATGTATGATATTTTTAAGATACGTTGTATGATATTGATGCTGGCGCAGTAGTAAAGACGACCATTAACTACTCTGCCACTAATAGTTTTAAAAATATTACAATTAAATGTTGTTTCTACGAGAACGTTTAGTGTTTTAGTTATAATTATACATTACCATCAAATCGATATAAGACAGCGACGGAGATCTTGTGTTGTGTACCCAGCCCGAATATCGGCAAAGACAGTACCACAGATATTATAACACACGGACAGTACCACAGATATTATAACACAGACAGTACCACATATATTATAACACAGACAGTACCACAGATATTATAACACACGGACAGTACCACAGATATTATAACACAGACAGTACCACAGATATTATAACACACAGACAGTACCACAGATATTATAACACAGACAGTACCACAGATATTATAACACACAGACAGTACCACAGATATTATAACACACAGACAGTACCACAGATATTATAACACAGACCAGTACCACAGACATTATAACACAGACAGTACCACAGATATTATAACACAGACAGTACCACAAATATTATAACACACAGACAGTACCACAGATATTATAACACAGACAGTACCACATATATTATAACACACAGACAGTACCACAGATATTATAACACAGACAGTACCACAGATATTATAACACAGCAGTACCACAGATATTATAAACACCAGACAGTACCACAGATATTATAACACAGACAGTACCACAGATATTATAACACACAGACAGTACCACAGATATTATAACACACGGACAGTACCACAGATATTATAACACAGACAGTACCACAGATATTATAACACAGACAGTACCACAGATATTATAACACAGACAGTACCACAGATATTATAACACACAGACAGTACCACAGATATTATAACACACAGACAGTACCACAGATATTATAACACACAGACAGTACCACAGATATTATAACACAGACAGTACCACAGATATTATAACACCAGATATTATAACACACAGACAGTACCACAGATATTATAACACACAGACAGTACCACAGATATTATAACACAGACAGTACCACAGATATTATAACACACAGACAGTACCACAGATATTATAACACACAGACAGTACCACAGATATTATAACACAGACAGTACTACAGATATTATAACACAGACAGTACCACAGATACTATAACACACAGACAGTACCACGGATATTATAACACACAGACAGTACCACCGATATTATAACACACAGACAGTACCACAGATATTATAACACAGACAGTACTACAGATATTATAACACAGACAGTACCACATATATTATAACACACAGACAGTACCACAGATATTATAACACAGACAGTACCATATATATTACAAAACAGACAGTACCACATATATTATAACACAGACAGTACCACAGATATTATAACACAGACAGTACCACAGATATTATAACACACAGACAGTACCACAGATATTATAACACACAGACAGTACCACAGATATTATAACACAGACAGTACCACAGATATTATAACACAGACAGTACCACAGATACTATAACACACAGACAGTACCACAGATATTATAACACACAGACAGTACCACAGATATTATAACACAGACAGTACCACAGATATTATAACACAGATATTATAACACACAGACAGTACCACAGATAGTATAACACACAGACAGTACCACAGATATTATAACACAGACAGTACCACAGATATTATAACACACAGACAGTACCACAGATATTATAACACACAGACAGTACCACAGATATTATAACACAGACAGTACCACAGATATTATAACACAGACAGTACCACAGATACTATAACACACAGACAGTACCACAGATATTATAACACACAGACAGTACCACAGATATTATAACACACAGACAGTACCACAGATATTATAACACAGACAGTACTACAGATATTATAACACAGACAGTACCACATATATTATAACACACAGACAGTACCACAGATATTATAACACAGACAGTACCATATATATTACAAAACAGACAGTACCACAGATATTATAACACAGACAGTACCACAGATATTATAACACAGACAGTACCACAGATATTATAACACACAGACAGTACCACAGATATTATAACACACAGACAGTACCACAGATATTATAACACAGACAGTACCACAGATATTATAACACAGACAGTACCACAGATACTATAACACACAGACAGTACCACAGATATTATAACACACAGACAGTACCACAGATATTATAACACACAGACAGTACCACATATATTATAACACAGACAGTACCACAGATATTATAACACAGACAGTACCACAGATATTATAACACAGACAGTACCACATATATTATAACACACAGACAGTACCACAGATATTATAACACAGACAGTACCATATATATTACAAAACAGACAGTACCACAGATATTATAACACAGACAGTACCACAGATATTATAACACACAGACAGTACCACAGATATTATAACACAGACAGTACCACAGATATTATAACACAGACAGTACCATATATATTACAAAACAGACAGTACCACATATATTATAACACAGACAGTACCACATATATTATAACACAAACAGTACCACAGATATTATAACACAGACAGTACCACAGATATTATAACACACAGACAGTACCCCAGATATTATAACACAGACAGTACCACAGATATTATAACACACAGACAGTACCACAGATATTATAACATAGACAGTACCATATATATTACAAAACAGACAGTACCACAGATATTATAACACAGACAGTACCACAGATATTATAACACACAGACAGTACCACAGATATTATAACACAGACAGTACCACAGATATTATAACACAGACAGTACCACAGATATTATAACACAGACAGTACCACAGATATTATAACACAGACAGTACCACAGATATTATAACACAGACAGTACCACAGATATTATAACACAGACAGTACCACAGATATTATAACACGGACAGTAACACAGATATTATAACAGACAGACAGTACCACAAATATTATAACACTGACAGTACCACAGATATTATAACACTGACAGTACCACAGATATTATAACACACAGACAGTACCACAGATATTATAACACTGACAGTACCACAGATATTATAACACACAGACAGTACCACAGATATTATAACATAGACAGTACCATATATATTACAAAACAGACAGTACCACAGATATTATAACACAGACAGTACCACAGATATTATAACACACAGACAGTACCACAGATATTATAACACAGACAGTACCACAGATATTATAACACACGGACAGTACCACAGATATTATAACACAGACAGTACCACAGATATTATAACACAGACAGTACCACAGATATTATACCACAGACAGTACCACAGATATTATAACACAGACAGTACCACAGATATTATAACACACAGACAATTAAATAATTCCTAGATCAAGAACGGCGCTGATAGTTATTTTGTTTTAATTATAAAATATTACTCACATAACTTGTGAAGTTGTGTTATTTTTTGTTGTTGATTATATACATGTATATATAGGTAGCATTTGAAAGCTCTCTAGGCCGAAAGTAACTGGCGGCCATTGTTTTAATTAACCTGGGGCTGTATTCCTACACTGACCGAATCACTGTAAATTGTAGTACATTTGTATACAGTGTCATCAATACAATTTGGTTTACTAACAACATATAGGCAAATGCAACATAGAATGTAAATCTATTACCATATACAGTGTGTATACAACAATATATTATACATTAATCAACCGACACCACCCCGGTATGGTGCCTCTTCAGAATTATAAAGCACACTCCGACGAAATTTCATCTGAATATATTTATTTAAACATTTTAACAAATTATATAGTAATAATCATCCAAGACTCGCACGTTATCTAAATTCACATGGAATCGTATGATTTTGCAGGTCTCTAATACCCTTCTTTTGAGATAATATTCCACATTTTTGACTTTGAGGATTGGACAAAATTGAGCATACACATCCCTGCATTATCATTATTTAAAATAAATCATTTTTCATTAAGATTTTGTTGATAAAGAGTATAACAGAAATAACTTGATACTAACAAAGTTAAAAAGGACAATAAAAAGCTCTAAATCGATATACTGAGGTCGAAGTATGATCAAATGAAGAATCGCATGTGAACAATAAAAATGTACAGGGAGGATATGACCATGTGATCCGGAAGGGTTAGCGTCCTCTGCTTCATCGACGACACACGCCATACAAATCTGGGTCAAATCGACGATACTCGCCATACAAATCTATAATGTAGGTCAAATCGACAACACCCGCCATACAAATCTAAGTCATATCGACGACACCCGCCATACAAATCTAGGTCAAATCGACGACAGCCGCCATACAAATCTAGGTCATATCGACGACACTCGCCATACAAATCTAGGTCAAATCGACGACACCCGCCATACAAATCAAGTTAAAATCGACGACACTCGCCATACAAATCTAGGTCATATCGACGACACCCGCCATACAAATCTAGGTCATATCGACGACACCCGCCATACAAATCTAGGTCAAATCGACGACACCCGCCATACAAATCTAGGTCAAATCGACGACACCCGCCTTACAAATCTAGGTCAAATCGACGACACCCGCCATACAAATCCATGTCAAATTGACGACTCCCACCAAACAAATCTAGATCACACATCCCAGTTACGTCCCATGGTCTTCCTCTAACCCTAACCTGCCCTTTCAACACACTCGTAAATCTTTGTCAAGAATTTAATTCACTTTTCGTTTGAATACTCGTTATGTTAGAGTGTTTCCTAGAAATTTGAAATCCATGAAATGCTGAAAATATCGTAACGTAGGATGACAAATTACCATTCTAAACAATATAAAATATAAAAAGTACTGTTGAGGTTTGTGTCACTTTTATGGTCCATAAAAAAATCTAACCTGGTCTACCGGCAGTTTTATAAAAATCAACACTACACACAATAGTGTAAACACGTCTATCACTCTACTATAGATACACCAAGACATAAAACAGAAAAAAAACAACATTAGTGACATCACCTTGTACACATGAAAATCACAACCACCACTGTGTATATCACAATAACAATAGAACACGTCCTCTCAACAATTATATTATGCAAAAGGGCTTCAACCATATAACATGTACCCCATAGACAAATCAACATGACTTTGTGTTTTATAATCTAAGACCACTTAACATCATAAATCATAACTCTGGTAAAATATACAGAATAAAACGAGAGAAATAGGAACAATGTACACACGAAAACACGGACCAGGTGTATCGGAAGGATTATATACACTTACACGGACCAGGTGTATCGGAGGATACACTTACACGAAAACACGGACCAGGTGTATCGGAAGAATATACACTTACACAAAAAACACGGACCAGGTGTATCGCAAGGAAAACGTCGTTTTAACAACAAGTAATGGTAACATGAGGACAAACAGATAATGGGTAACACGAGGACAAACACATAATGGGTAACACGAGGACAAACAAATAATGGGTAACACGAGGACAAACAAATAATTGGTAACACGAGGACAAACAGATAATGGTAACACGAGGACAAACAAATAATGGGTAACACGAGGACAAACAAGTAATGGGTAACACGAGGACAAACAAATAATGGTAACACGAGGACAAACAAATAATGGTAACACGAGGACAAACAGATAATGGTAACACGAGGATAAACAAATAATGGTAACACGAGGACAAACAAATAATGGGTAACACGGGGACAAACAGATAATGGGTAACACGAGGACAAACAAATAATGGGTAACACCAGGACAAACAGATAATGGGTAACACGAGGACAAACAAATAATGGGTAACACGAGGACAAACAAATAATGGGTAATTCGAGGATAAACAAATAATCAATTCGAAGAGCCTGGTCAGGTGTTTTATAAAATAACACAAGGGATACAGAGTGAACAAAGCAATGTTTAGGTGACTTATCAAACTGAGAAATCATATAAAATGTGTACGGACTAAGAAAATACAATTTGGTCAAAACAATGAAACGTAAAATCAAAGCTATGAGGTTAATGTTCACGTGTTTATTACGTTACAAGTACTCTTTGTGACAAGATTGACTACATACCCGTAACGTCAGGGATAAGCTGAGGCACTGGTCATAGAATAACGGAATGTGATATTATCCGGGATATAACTGGTCAAAGAATAAAGGAATCTGATATTAACCGGGATATCACTAATAATAGAATAAGGAAAGTGCTATTAACCGGATATCACTGATCATAGAATAAGGAAAGTGATATTAACCGGATATCACTGATCATAGAATATGGGAAGTGATATTAACCGGGATATCACTGGTCATAGAATAAGAAAAGTGATATTAACCGGAATATCACTGGTCATAGAATAAGGAAAGTGATATTAACCGGGATATCACTGACCATAGAATAAGGAAAGTGTTATTAACTGGATATCACTGATCGTAGAATAAGGAAAGTGATATTAACCGGATATCACTGATCATAGAATAAGGAAAGTGATATTAACCGGATATCACTGGTCATAGAATAAGAAAAGTGATATTAACCGGGATATCACTGATCATAGAATAAGGAAAGTGATATTAACCGGGATATCACTGACCATAGAATAAGGAAAGTGTTATTAACTGGATATCACTGATCGTAGAATAAGGAAAGTGATATTAACCGGATATCACTGATCATAGAATAAGGAAAGTGATATTAACCGGATATCACTGGTCATAGAATAAGGAAAGTGATATTAAGCGGATATCACTGGTCATAGAATAAGGAAAGTGATATTAAGCGGATATCACTGGTCATAGCATAAGGAAAGTGATATTAACCGGGATATCACTGGTCATAGAATAAGGAAAGTGATATTAAGCAGGATACCAAAGAGTCCCTGATGTATCCCGAATAACCCAGAGTCATGGACGAGTAACTTGCATATCACAATGGACAAAAATACTCTATATACTAAAAATAGAGCAGAATAAAGAATGCAATACTGGTCGAACAGAAACTATGTAAGCACCGTAAGTCAGGTTGAACTGGACAGCTTCTGCTCTAGTATGTATGACGTCAGCTACAGGATAATTATAATAACAAAATTATTATTATATATATGTATATATAAAATATGTTATTGACTTACTCAACATTTGTATATATTATTTGTCATGAACACTACTAAAACATTTAACAATATTTTACACCACGATATAATTTCTATAACATATAATGTATACATTTATAAGTAGTATATATATATATATATATTCATCATGACATCAGACTCTAACAGTAATTGCGTTTATCAATAAAACGTGACTAGATATCCGTAGCTATATCAGCCACGCTTCACAGTGTCGGCAGTAACAGTATCAACACATCAATCACGTGGTACAAAAATCATGTATGTCTCCAGTGACTAAAGGTTTACAATATAAACATTGATAATATTCAACATAATCAAGTTTTATCTCATTGACAATTAAAACGTTAGTGCCTATTTACTTTAACAACAGTTAAGGCCGATTAGGAATTCCATCAACATTCCATCTGCTTTCTGCACTTTTGGCCGCAAGTGTTATTCGAGAGTTCTAAAAAAATGCACATGCAGTGACAGATACAGTGTATGCCTATAAGCAAAAATAAAACTCTATCGATATTGTCAAACATTTATATACACATTAAAAGTAATGGGATCTACCATAGCCATGTGAAAAAAATAGCGAAGGTAGTGACTCAAAAATTGACTAAATGAATAAAAAAAGATACATTTCATTGTTTCGTTTTCACGGTCATACTCGTAAATAAGGACAGATTGGCGATTTTCCCGCCAACTCATTTTTATTGTACCAATAATAATTTAGCTATCGATTTTCAATGTACTAAAAAAATAACATTTCTCGCGTCTGTCTTCAGCCGTCCATCTGTCTCTATCGTCCTCCCCTGTATAATGTGTCTGTCTTCAGTCGTCCATCTGTCTATCGTCCTCCGCTGTATATTATGTCTGCCCTGAGTCGTCCATCTGTCTGCCGTCCTCCCCTGCAGAATGTGTCCGTCCTCAGTCGTCTATCTGTCTGCCGTCCTCCCCTGTATAATGTGTCCGTCCTCAGTGGTCCATCTGTCTATCGTCCTCCCCAGTATAATGTGTCTGTCTTCAGTCGTCCATCTGTCTATCGTCCTCCGCTGTATATTATGTCTGCCCTGAGTCGTCCATCTGTCTGCCGTCCTCCCTTGCAGAATGTGTCCGTCCTCAGTCGTCCATCTGTCTGCCGTATATTATGACTGTCCTCAGTGGTCCATCTGTCTGCCGTCCTCCCCTGTATGTGTCTGTTCTAGTCGTCCATCTATCTGCCTTCCTCCCCTGTATATTATGTCTGTCCTCAGTCGTCCATCTGTCTGCCGTCCTCCCCTGTACAATGTCTATCTTCAGTCGTCCATCTGTCTGCCGTCCTCCCCTGTGAATTGTGTCCGTCCGCAGTCGTCCATCTGTCTGCCTTCCTCCTCTGTAGGATGTGTCTATCCTTAGTCGGCCATCTGTCTGCCGTCCTACCCTGTAGAATGTGTCTGTCCTCAGTCGTCCACCTGTCTGCCTTCCTCCTCTGTAGAATGTGTCTATCCTTAGTCGGCCATCTGTCTGCCGTCCTCCCCTGTATATTGTCTGTCCTCAGTCGTCCATCTGCCTGCCTTCCTCCTCTGTCGCAGTAACATCTATCATGGGGATATTGCCGTTAAGTGAGGGTTTTCGTGACTCCCACACCTTTAGAAGTATGGGATGGCAGATGAGAAGGAGGGCGCCCATCAGTAGGAATGTACCGTTCATGTAGTTTATAGGGTGATAGGACAGGGTCACATCTCGGATAACACCTAAAACACAAAAACACATTCATAACTACAATGCGCATGCGTAACAACCTAAATGTAGGATTTATAAACCATAGACTTGAACACTCTTTAGAGAAACATTGAATATTAATGAATAAGAGATGAACCATATGTGGCCATGTACCAAGGGAGATAACTAGAAATACGTTTCATCATTTTAATCATTGAGTGAAAATTATCACAAAAAGTTGTACCTTCTATAGGTTGCCCGACAGCTGCCCCCGCCCCCTGGAACAGTAGAACGGTTGACAGGGCCTTGGGTAACGTCTCTAATCCCACCAAGTCTATCAGCACCACGGCATTGATAGCGACGTACGCCCCTCCGAATAATCCGTACAGGAACACGTGGGTCCCCATCCACCAGAACGAGGTGGCGAAGTCGAACAGAATGATGTTGATCCCACACAAGGCACAGACTAATGACATAATTTTATACCTCTTCATCAGGCCAAGGTCACCAACCAAACCTATCAAAAGTCGACCGACAAAGTCCCCTATTCCAGAAAAAGACACTAGCCACGTTTTCTCAAATTTGGACATACCACGTGATACAGCATCTGGTGGCATGAATATAACAAAACTGAAATAACCGTAAAAAGTTACAAACATAACGACTGTATATATGATCACAACTGGCATTTTGAAAACTGTCCAATAAAACACCTTCGGGAAAACTAATTTCCTTGCCGGTTTTTTGTCTCTCCCCGTATCCGTATCATTTTGATCTGGGTTAACATTTTCCGCCATCACCATGACACCAAGGCTCTCTACAGAGCCCATCATCTGACTTCCGGCGGAAGACAGGTACGCGAACCGGTTGGCCTTCTTGCTAACGTCAAGTTTCATGTCCAAGGTGATGTCATTAGTACTAAGAGACATTCTCGGTTTCTTCAATGTGTCTGGTAGTGTGTTTAGCATGTGGTGAGATTGAGAAAAATCCGTGTTTTCTTTCAGAAATCTTTTTCGAGGAGATTCGTCTGACTTAGTCGTCAACATCGCCTCGTTTTCGGTCTCAGTAGTTTGCCTTGTCTTGTGTACTAATGCAATGGGTCTGTATAGCGACCCAAAGAATGCAACATTTAAGTAGAATCCACCTTGAAAGAGAAATGTTCCATGTAGTCCGTAATTATCCAATAGTATCTGTAGTATAGGAGGGATGGCGAAATGGCCGACACTGGCTCCTGTTAGGGCCAAGGCCGTGGCCAATGATCGACGCTTCTCGAAGTACAGCCCTACAATGACTAGACCATTCCCGAACAGACAGGCATTGGCGAAACCTAAAATAGAACAAAAGGTTTAGTATCACACATGACACGTTATATGATTCCTGTATTTTCAAAATCAGGAAATAAGGTTTCAAACTATGTCTTTTCCCTAAAAGAAAGTCCCAGGATATCAGATGATTAAAATAACCTTTTTAAATTAAGCTCATCAGTAGACAGTAGCGACAACATGTTTACATACAAATGTAAACAGGAAGTGACAGATTGACTAGTGTTGTTTGTAGATATAAAAAGTAAAACTCATACGAGGTGGACTATCCTAACAAACTATAAATAGCACAAGACAGACTCGCAATCATTCTCGTTTATATTTAGTGTATTGATATTATAGTGACCCGTATACTCCAACGTGGTCAAGATTGTTTGGTTTGGTTTGTTTTTGTTTAACGTCCTATTAACAGCAAGGGTCATTTAAGGACGTGCCAAGTTTTGGAGGTGGAGGAAAGCCGGAGTACCCGGAGAAAAACCACCGGCTTACGGTCAGTACCTGGCAACTGCCCCACGTAGGTTTCGAACTCGCAACCCAGAGGTGGAGGGCTAGTGATAAAGTGTCGGGACACCTTAACCACTCGGCCACCGCGGCCCTCTGGTCAAGAGAATACAAATGTTATAGTCACCTTTTACCCATCCACTGTACATTTATTGTATATTGTACAATAGTTTGAATATTTGTCATGTTTATATCATTTTAAACTTTTACTCACCAACTGTTATGCCAAGCACACATATGATGTATTCTATACTGATCATGAAATAACACAGTGCCAAGCCCACTCCTCCCACGATCCCGCCAACCATCACCACCATCCGCTGGGAGAAATGTTGTCCAAACGCCAGGCAAAAAGGAGCTGATGACAATAGATATATAAATGTTAAACAAAGCAATATATGTACACAACGTACTCTAGTGTACGTACAAACGATGTGTAATATTTTTTGTATATTCTCCTTGTGTCTGAACATAGCTTTTAATAGTAGTTGAATTACTGTTTTTACATTTTTTTACAAAAAAAAAAAAAAAAAAAAAAATAATGCTATAGAATATTGAAAAGACAATATCCTCTACCACCTCTACCTAGAGTAGTTATGTTACCTGACGTGGTAAAGACTACCTAGAGTAGTTATGTTACCTGACGTGGTAAAGACTACCTAGAGTAGTTATGTTACCTGACGTGGTAAAGACTACCTAGAGTAGTTATTTTACCTGACGTGGTAAAGACTACCTAGAGTAGTTATGTTAACTGACGTGGTAAAGACTACCTAGAGTAGTTATGTTACCTGACGTGGTAAAGACTACCTAGAGTAGTTATGTTACCTGACGTGGTAAAGACTACCTAGAGTAGTTATGTTACCTGACGTGGTAAAGACTACCTGGAGTAGTTATGTTACCTGACGTGGTAAAGACTACCTAGAGTAGTTATGTTACCTGACGTGGTAAAGACTACCTAGTTTAGTTATGTTACCTGACGTGGTAAAGACTACCTAGAGTAGTTATGTTACCTGACGTGGTAAAGACTACCTAGAGTAGTTATGTTACCTGACGTGGTAAAGACTACCTAGAGTAGTTATGTTACCTGACGTGGTAAAGACTACCTAGAGTAGTTATGTTACCTGACGTGGTAAAGACTACCTAGAGTAGTTATGTTACCTGACGTGGTAAAGTCTACCTAGAGTAGTTATGTTACCTGACGTGGTAAAGACTACCTAGAGTAGTTATGTTACCTGACGTGGTAAAGACTACCTAGAGTAGTTATGTTACCTGACGTGGTAAAGACTACCTAGAGTAGTTATGTTACCTGACGTGGTAAAGACTACCCAGAGTAGTTATGTATACCTGACGTGGTAAAGACTACCTAGAGTAGTTATGTTACCTGACGTGGTAAAGACTACCTAGAGTAGTTATGTTACCTGACGTGGTAAAGACTACCTAGAGTAGTTATGTTACCTGACGTGGTAAAGACTTTGTCCTCTACCTAGAGTAGTTATGTATACCTGACGTGGTAAAGACTACCTAGAGTAGTTATGTTACCTGACGTAGTAAAGACTACCTGGAGTAGTTATGTTACCTGACGTAGTAAAGACAACCTAGAGTAGTTATGTTACCTGACGTGGTAAAGACTACCTAGAGTAGTTATGTTACCTGACGTGGTAAAGACTACCTAGAGTAGTTATGTTACCTGACGTGGTAAAGACTACCTAGTGTAGTTATGTTACCTGACGTGGTAAAGACTACCTAGAGTAGTTATGTTACCTGACGTGGTAAAGACTACCTAGAGTAGTTATGTTACCTGACGTGGTAAAGACTACCTAGAGTAGTTATGTTACCTGACGTGGTAAAGACTACCTAGAGTAGTTATGCTACCTGACGTGGTAAAGACTACCTCGAGTAGTTATGCTACCTGACGTGGTAAAGACTACCTAGATTAGTTATGTTACCTGACGTGGTAAAGACTACCTAGAGTAGTTATGTTACCTGACGCGGTAAAGACTACCTAGAGTAGTTATGTTACCTGACGTGGTAAAGACTACCTAGAGTAGTTATGTTACCTGACGTGGTAAAGACTACCTAGAGTAGTTATGTTACCTGACGTGGTAAAGACTACCTAGAGTAGTTATGTTACCTGGCGTGGTAAAGACTACCTAGAGTAGTTATGATACCTGACGTGGTAAAGACTACCTAGAGTAGTTATGTTACCTGACGTGGTAAAGACTACCTAGAGTAGTTATGCTACCTGACGTTGTAAAGACTACCTAGAGTAGTTATGTTACCTGACGTGGTAAAGACTACGTCATCTACCTAGAGTCGTTATGTTACCTGACGTGGTAAAGACTACCTAGAGTAGTTATGCTACCTGACGTGGTAAAGACTACCTCGAGTAGTTATGCTACCTGACGTGGTAAAGACTACCTAGATTAGTTATGTTACCTGACGTGGTAAAGACTACCTAGAGTAGTTATGTTACCTGACGTGGTAAAGACTACCTAGAGTAGTTATGTTACCTGACGTGGTAAAGACTACCTAGAGTAGTTATGTTACCTGACGTGGTAAAGACTACCTAGAGTCGTTATGTTACCTGACGTGGTAAAGACTACGTCATCTACCTAGAGTCGTTATGTTACCTGACGTGGTAAAGACTACCTAGAGTAGTTATGCTACCTGACGTGGTAAAGACTACCTCGAGTAGTTATGCTACCTGACGTGGTAAAGACTACCTAGATTAGTTATGTTACCTGACGTGGTAAAGACTACCTAGAGTAGTTATGTTACCTGACGTGGTAAAGACTACCTAGAGTAGTTATGTTACCTGACGTGGTAAAGACTACCTAGAGTAGTTATGTTACCTGACGTGGTAAAGACTACCTAGAGTAGTTATGTTACCTGACGTGGTAAAGACTACCTAGAGTAGTTATGTTACCTGACGTGGTAAAGACTACCTAGAGTAGAAATGTTACCTGACGTGGCAAAGACTACCTGGAGTAGTTATGTTACCTGACGTGGCAAAGACTACCTGGAGTAGTTATGTTACCTGACGTGGTAAAGACTACCTGGAGTAGTTATGTTACCTGACGTGGCAAAGACTACCTGAAGTAGTTATGTTACCTGACGTGGTAAAGACTACCTAGAGTAGTTATGTTACCTGACGTGGTAAAGACTACCTAGAGTAGTTATGTTACCTGACGTGGTAAAGACTACCTAGAGTAGTTATGTTACTTGACGCGGTAAAGACTACCTAGAGTAGTTATGTTACCTGACGTGGTAAAGACTACCTAGAGTAGTTATGTTACCTGGCGTAGTAAAGACTGCCTAGAGTAGTTATGTTACCTGACGTGGTAAAGACTACGTCATCTACCTAGAGTCGTTATGTTACCTGACGTGGTAAAGACTACCTAGAGTAGTTATGTTACCTGACGTGGTAAAGACTACCTAGAGTAGCTATGTTACCTGACGTGGTAAAGACTACCTAGAGTAGTTACGTTACCTGACGTGGTAAAGACTACCTAGAGTAGTTATGTTACCTGACGTGGTAAAGACTACCTAGAGTAGTTATGTTACCTGACGTGGTAGAGACTACCTAGAGTAGTTATGTTACCTGGCGTGGTAAAGACTACCTAGAGTAGTTATGTTACCTGACGTGGTAAAGACTACCTAGAGTAGTTATGTTACCTGACGTGGTGAGGACTACCTAGAGTAGTTATGTTACCTGACGTGGTAAAGACTACCTAGAGTAGTTATGTTACCTGACGTGGTATAGACTACCTAGAGTAGTTATGTTACCTGACGTGGTAAAGACTACCTCCTCTACCTAGAGTAGTTATGTTACCTGACGTGGTAAAGACTACCTAGAGTAGTTATGTTACCTGACGTGGTAAAGACTACCTAGAGTAGTTATGTTACCTGACGTGGTAAAGACTACCTAGAGTAGTTATGTTACCTGACGTGGTAAAGACTACCCAGAGTAGTTATGTTACCTGACGTGGTAAAGACTACCTAGAGTAGTTATGTTACCTGACGTGGTGAGGACTACCTAGAGTAGTTATGTTACCTGACGTGGTAAAGACTATGTCCTCTACCTAGAGTAGTTATGTTACCTGACGTGGTAAGGACTACCTAGAGTAGTTATGTTACCTGACGTGTACCTAGAGTAGTTATGTTACCTGACGTGGTAAAGACTACCTACAGTAGTTATGTTACCTGACGTGGTAAAGACTACCTAGAGTAGTTATGTTACCTGACGTGGTAAAGACTACCTAGAGTAGTTATGTTACCTGACGTGGTAAAGACTACCTAGAGTAGTTATGTTACCTGACGTGGTAAAGACTACCTAGAGTAGTTATGTTACCTGTAATGGTGAAGACTACAAAGTTTAGTTATGTTACCTGACGTGGTAAAGACTACCTATAGTAGTTATGTTACCTTACGTGGTAAAGACTACCTAGAGTAGTTATGTTACCTGACGTGGTAAAGACTACCTAGAGTAGTTATGCTACCTGACGTGGTAAAGACTACCTAGAGTAGTTATGTTACCTGACGTGGTAAAGACTACCTAGAGTAGTTATGTTACCTGACGTGGTAAAGACTACCTAGAGTAGTTATGTTACCTGACGTGGTAAAGACTACCTAGAGTAGTTTTGTTATCTGACGTGGTAAAGACTACCTAGAGTAGCTATGTTACCTGACGTGGTAAAGACCACCTAGTGTAGATATGTTACCTGACGTGGTAAAGACTACCTAGAGTAGTTATGTTACCTGACGTGGTAAAGACTACCTAGTGTAGTTATGTTACCTGACGTGGTAAAGACTACCTAGAGTAGTTATGTTACCTGACGTGGTAAAGACTACCTAGAGTAGTTATGTTACCTGACGTGGTAAAGACTACCTAGAGTAGTTATGTTACCTGTAATGGTGAAGACTACAAAGTTTAGTTATGTTACCTGACGTGGTAAAGACTACCTATAGTAGTTATGTTACCTTACGTGGTAAAGACTACCTAGAGTAGTTATGTTACCTGACGTGGTAAAGACTACCTAGAGTAGTTATGCTACCTGACGTGGTAAAGACTACCTAGAGTAGTTATGTTACCTGACGTGGTAAAGACTACCTAGAGTAGTTATGTTACCTGACGTGGTAAAGACTACCTAGAGTAGTTATGTTACCTGACGTGGTAAAGACTACCTAGAGTAGTTATGTTACCTGACGTGGTAAAGACTATGTCCTCTACCTAGAGTAGTTATGTTACCTGACGTGGTAAAGACTACCTAGAGTAGTTATGTTACCTGACGTGGTAAAGACTACCTAGAGTAGTTATGTTACCTGACGTGGTAAAGACTACCTAGAGTAGTTATGTTACCTGACGTGGTAAAGACTACCTAGAGTACTTATGTTACCTGACGTGGTAAAGACTACCTAGAGTAGTTATGTTACCTGACGTGGTAAAGACCACCTAGTGTAGATATGTTACCTGACGTGGTAAAGACTACCTAGAGTAGTTATGTTACCTGACGTGGTAAAGACTACCTAGAGTAGTTATGTTACCTGACGTGGTAAAGACTACCTAGAGTAGTTATGTTACCTGACGTGGTAAAGACTACCTAGAGTAGTTATGTTACCTGGCGTGGTAAAGACTACCTAGTGTAGTTATGTTACCTGACGTGGTAAAGACTACCTAGAGTAGTTATGTTACCTGACCTGTTAAAGACTACTTAGAGTAGTTATGTTACCTGACGTGGTAAAGACTACCTAGAGTAGTTATGTTACCTGACGTGTACCTAGAGTAGTTATGTGACCTGACGTGGTAAAGACTACCTAGAGTAGTTATGTTACCTGACGTGGTAAAGACTACCTAGAGTAGTTATGTTACCTGACGTGGTAAAGACTACCTAGAGTAGTTATGTTACCTGCCGTGGTAAAGACCACCTAGTGTAGATATGTTACCTGACGCGGTAAAGACTACCTAGAGTAGTTATGTTACCTGACGTGGTAAAGACTACCTAGAGTAGTTTTGTTATCTGACGTGGTAAAGACTACCTAGAGTAGCTATGTTACCTGACGTGGTAAAGACCACCTAGTGTAGATATGTTACCTGACGTGGTAAAGACTACCTAGAGTAGTTATGTTACCTGACGTGGTAAAGACTACCTAGAGTAGTTATGTTACCTGACGTGGTAAAGACTACCTAGTGTAGTTATGTTACCTGACGTGGTAAAGACTACCTAGAGTAGTTATGCTACCTGACGTGGTTAAGACCACCTAGTGTAGATATGTTACCTGACGTGGTAAAGACTACCTAGAGTAGTTATGTTACCTGACGTAGTAAAGACTACCTAGAGTAGTTATGTTACCTGACGTGGTAAAGGCTACCTAGAGTAGTTATGTTACCTTACGTGGTAAAGACTACCTAGAGTAGTTATGCTACCTGACGTGGTAAAGACTACCTAGAGTAGTTATGTTACCTGTAATGGTAAAGACTACCTAGAGTAGTTATGTTACCTGACGTGGTAAAGACTACCTAGAGTAGTTATGTTACCTGACGTGGTAAAGACTACCTAGAGTAGTTATGTTACCTGACGTAGTAAAGACTACCTAGAGTAGTTATGTTACCTGACGTGGTAAAGGCTACCTAGAGTAGTTATGTTACCTGACGTGGTGAAGACTACCTAGAGTACTTATGTTACCTGACGTGGTAAAGACTACCTAGAGTAGTTATGTTACCTGACGTAGTAAAGACTACCTAGAGTAGTTATGTTACCTGACGTGGTAAAGGCTACCTAGAGTAGTTATGTTACCTGACGTGGTGAAGACTACCTAGAGTAGTTATGTTACCTGACGTGGTAAAGACTACCTAGAGTAGTTATGTTACCTGACGTAGTAAAGACTACCTAGAGTAGTTATGTTACCTGACGTGGTAAAGGTTACCTAGAGTAGTTATGTTACCTGACGTGGTGAAGACTACCTAGAGTACTTATGTTACCTGACGTGGTGAAGACTACCTAGAGTAGTTATGTTGCCTGACGTGGTAAAGACTACCTAGAGTAGTTATGTTGCCTGACGTGGTAAAGACTACCTAGAGTAGTTATGTTGCCTGACGTGGTAAAGACTACCTAGAGTAGTTATGTTGCCTGACGTGGTAAAGACTACCTAGAGTAGTTATGTTACCTGACGTGGTAAAGACTACCTCCTCTACCTAGAGTAGTTATGTTACCTGACGTGGTAAAGACTACCTAGAGTAGTTATGTTACCTGACGTGGTAAAGACTACCTAGAGTAGTTATGTCACCTGACGTGGTAAAGACTACCTAGAGTAGTTATGTTACCTGACGTGGTAAAGACTACCTAGAGTAGTTATGTTGCCTGACGTGGTAAAGACTACCTAGAGTAGTTATGTTGCCTGACGTGGTAAAGACTACCTAGAGTAGTTATGTTACCTGACGTGGTAAAGACTACCTAGAGTAGTTATGTTGCCTGACGTGGTAAAGACTACCTAGAGTAGTTATGTTACCTGACGTGGTAAAGACTACCAAGAGTAGTTATGTTACCTGACGTGGTAAAGACTACCTAGAGTAGTTATGTTACCTGACGTGGAAAAGACTACCTAGAGTACACTACAGCTTACGTGGACTTTGCGGTTTCCACGCGTCCGTCACGGACGTGGACAGCGCGGACCCCACTCGCCCACCGGATATGGCATTCCGCGACGGTCCGTCATATATCGTGGACATCGGCTGACTGATACGGTATCCACTCGGCATCACGGTATGTGACGATCCGCGATTAGTGGTGGGCATAGTTCAACTCGAGACACCGTGTTCCACGACGATCCACGATACGTGGTGGACATGCATTTCATTTTAAAGCCCGTGGTCCATGTCGATCCGCGATATACAGTGGGTACAAGTTGTTTGCTGTTCATTTCTGATCTACACGAGTTATATCCCTTCGTCTTTCGGTAGCGGTAGTGGTATCGGTATCGTTTATCAGAATTATGCATGGTTTCATGTTGGCGGTGTAGATAAGCCTTTATCTATCTTGATTTCAAGTTTAATTTTTGAAAAAGTCCAATAAAAACCCCCTTCGGGAAAACTAATTCTTGCCGGGGTTTTTTTCTCTCCCCCCATCGTATCATTTGATCTGGGTTAACATTTTCGCCATCACCATGACACCAAGGCTCTCTACAGAGCCCATCATCTGACTTCCGGCGGAAGACAGGTACGCGAACCGGTTGGCCTTCTTGCTAACGTCAAGTTTCATGTCCAAGGTGATGTCATTAGTACTAAGAGACATTCTCGGTTTCTTCAATGTGTCTGGTAGTGTGTTTAGCATGTGGTGAGATTGAGAAAAATCCGTGTTTTCTTTCAGAAATCTTTTTCGAGGAGATTCGTCTGACTTAGTCGTCAACATCGCCTCGTTTTCGGTCTCAGTAGTTTGCCTTGTCTTGTGTCCTACTGCAATGGGTCTGTATAGCGACCCAAAGAATGCAACATTTAAGTAGAATCCACCTTGAAAGAGAAATGTTCCATGTAGTCCGTAATTATCCAATAGTATCTGTAGTATAGGAGGGATGGCGAAATGGCCGACACTGGCTCCTGTTAGGGCCAAGGCCGTGGCCAATGATCGACGCTTCTCGAAGTACAGCCCTACAATGACTAGACCATTCCCGAACAGACAGGCATTGGCGAAACCTAAAATAGAACAAAAGGTTTAGTATCACACATGACACGTTATATGATTCCTGTATTTTCAAAATCAGGAAATAAGGTTTCAAACTATGTCTTTTCCCTAAAAGAAAGTCCCAGGATATCAGATGATTAAAATAACCTTTTTAAATTAAGCTCATCAGTAGACAGTAGCGACAACATGTTTACATACAAATGTAAACAGGAAGTGACAGATTGACTAGTGTTGTTTGTAGATATAAAAAGTAAAACTCATACGAGGTGGACTATCCTAACAAACTATAAATAGCACAAGACAGATTCGCATTCATTCTCGTTTATATTTAGTGTATTGATATTATAGTGACCCGTATACTCCAACGTGGTCAAGATTGTTTGGTTTGGTTTGTTTTTGTTTAACGTCCTATTAACAGCAAGGGTCATTTAAGGACGTGCCAAGTTTTGGAGGTGGAGGAAAGCCGGAGTACCCGGAGAAAAACCACCGGCTTACGGTCAGTACCTGGCAACTGCCCCACGTAGGTTTCGAACTCGCAACCCAGAGGTGGAGGGCTAGTGATAAAGTGTCGGGACACCTTAACCACTCGGCCACCGCGGCCCTCTGGTCAAGAGAATACAAATGTTATAGTCACCTTTTACCCATCCACTGTACATTTATTGTATATTGTACAATAGTTTGAATATTTGTCATGTTTATATCATTTTAAACTTTTACTCACCAACTGTTATGCCAAGCACACATATGATGTATTCTATACTGATCATGAAATAACACAGTGCCAAGCCCACTCCTCCCACGATCCCGCCAACCATCACCACCATCCGCTGGGAGAAATGTTGTCCAAACGCCAGGCAAAAAGGAGCTGATGACAATAGATATATATAAATGTTAAACAAAGCAATATATGTACACAACGTACTCTAGTGTACGTACAAACGATGTGTAATATTTTTTGTATATTCTCCTTGTGTCTGAACATAGCTTTTAATAGTAGTTGAATTACTGTTTTTACATTTTTTTACAAAAAAAAAAAAAAAGATAAAAAAAAATGCTATAGAATATTGAAAAGACAATATCCTCTACCACCTCTACCTAGAGTAGTTATGTTACCTGACGTGGTAAAGACTACCTAGAGTAGTTATGTTACCTGACGTGGTAAAGACTACCTAGAGTAGTTATTTTACCTGACGTGGTAAAGACTACCTAGAGTAGTTATGTTACCTGACGTGGTAACGACTACCTAGAGTAGTTATGTTACCTGACGTGGTAAAGACTACCTAGAGTAGTTATGTTACCTGACGTGGTAAAGACGATGTCCTCTACCTAGAGTAGTTATGTTACCTGACGTGGTAAAGACTACCTAGAGTAGTTATGTTACCTGACGTGGTAAAGACTACCTAGAGTAGTTATGTTACCTGACGTGGTAAAGACTACCTAGAGTAGTTATGTTACCTGACGTGGTAAAGACTACCTAGAGTAGTTATTTTACCTGACGTGGTAAAGACTACCTAGAGTAGTTATGTTACCTGACGTGGTAAAGACTACCTAGAGTAGTTATGTTACCTGACGTGGTAAAGACTACCTAGAGTAGTTATGTTACCTGACGTGGTAAAGACTACCTAGAGTAGTTATGTTACCTGACGTGGTAAAGACTACCTAGAGTAGTTATGTTACCTGACGTGGTAAAGACTACCTACAGTAGTTATGTTACCTGACGTGGAAAAGACTACCTACAGTAGTTATGTTACCTGACGAGGTAAAGACTATGTCCTCTACCTAGAGTAGTTATGTTACCTGACGTGGTAAAGACTACCTAGAGTAGTTATGTTACCTGACGTGGTAAAGACTACCTAGATTAGTTATGTTACCTGACGTGGTAAAGACTACCTAGAGTAGTTATGTTACCTGACGTGGTAAAGACTACCTAGAGTAGTTGTGTTACCTGACGTGGTAAAGACTACCCAGAGTAGTTATGTTACCTGACGTGGTAAAGACTACCTAGAGTAGTTATGTTACCTGACGTGGTAAAGACTACCTAGATTAGTTATGTTACCTGACGTGGTAAAGACTACCTAGATTAGTTATGTTACCTGACGTGGTAAAGACTACCTAGAGTAGTGATGTTACCTGACGCGGTAAAGACTACCTAGAGTAGTTATGTTACCTGACGTGGTAAAGACTACCTAGAGTAGTTATGTTACCTGACGTGGTAAAGACTACCTAGAGTAGTTATGTTACCTGACGTGGTAAAGACTACCTAGAGTAGTTATGTTACCTGACGTGGTAAAGATTATGTCCTCTACCTAGAGTAGTTATGTTACCTGACGTAGTAAAGACTACCTAGAGTAGTTATGTTAGCTGACGTGGTAAAGACTACCTAGAGTAGTTATGTTAGCTGACGTGGTAAAGACTACCTAGAGTAGTTATGTTACCTGACGTGGTAAAGACTACCTAGAGTAGTTATGTTACCTGACGTGGTTAAGACTACCTATAGTAGTTATGTTACCTGACGTGGTAAAGACTACCTAGAGTAGTTATGTTACCTGACGTGGTAAAGACTACCTAGAGTAGTTATGTTACCTGACGTGGTAAAGACTACCTAGAGTAGTTATGTTACCTGACGTGGTAAAGACTACCCAGAGTAGTTATGTTACCTGACGTGGTAAAGACTACCTAGAGTAGTTATGTTACCTGACGTGGTAAAGTCTACCTAGAGAAGTTATGTTACCTGACGTGGTAAAGGCTACCTAGAGTAGTTATGTTACCTGACGTGGTAAAGACTACCTAGAGTAGTTATGTTACCTGACGTGGTAAAGACTACCCAGAGTAGTTATGTTACATGACGTGGTAAAGACTACCCAGAGTAGTTATGTTACCTGACGTGGTAAAGACTACCTAGAGTAGTTATGTTACCTGACGTGGTAAAGTCTACCTAGATTAGTTATGTTACCTGACGTGGTAAAGACTACCTAGATTAGTTATGTTACCTGACGTGGTAAAGACTACCTAGAGTAGTGATGTTACCTGACGCGGTAAAGACTACCTAGAGTAGTTATGTTACCTGACGTGGTAAAGACTACCTAGAGTAGTTATGTTACCTGACGTGGTAAAGACTACCTAGAGTAGTTATGTTACCTGACGTGGTAAAGACTACCTAGAGTAGTTATGTTACCTGACGTGGTAAAGACTACCTAGATTAGTTATGTTACCTGACGTGGTAAAGACTACCTAGAGTAGTTATGTTACCTGACGTGGTAAAGTCTACCTAGATTAGTTATGTTACCTGACGTGGTAAAGACTACCTAGATTAGTTATGTTACCTGACGTGGTAAAGACTACCTAGAGTAGTTATGTTACCTGACGAGGTAAAGACTACCTAGAGTAGTTATGTTACCTGACGTGGTAAAGACTACCTAGAGTAGTTATGTTACCTGACGTGGTAAAGATTATGTCCTCTACCTAGAGAGTTATGTTACCTGACGTGGTAAAGACTACCTAGAGTAGTTATGGTACCTGACGTGGTAAAGACTACCTAGAGTAGTTATGTTACCTGACGTGGTAAAGACTACCTAGTGTAGTTATGTTACCTGACGTGGTAAAGACTACCTAGAGTAGTTATGTTACCTGACGTGGTAAAGACTACGTCCTCTACCTAGAGTAGTTATGTTACCTGACGTGGTAAAGACTACCTAGAGCAGTTATGTTACCTGACGTGGTAAAGACTACCTAGAGTAGTTATGTTACCTGACGTGGTAAAGATTACGTCCTCTGCCTAGAGTAGTTATGTTACCTGACGTGGTAAAGACTACCTAGAGTAGTTATTTTACCTGACGTGGTAAAGACTACCGAAAGGAGTTATGTTACCTGACGTGGTAAAGACTACCTAGAGTAGTTATGTTACCTGACGTGGTAAAGACTACCTAGAGTAATTATGTTACCTGACGTGGTAAAGACTACCTAGAGTAGTTATGTTACCTGACGTGGTAAAGACTACCTAGAGTAGTTATGTTACCTGACGTTGTAAAGACTACCTAGAGTAGTTATGTTACCTGACGTGGTAAAGACTACCAGAGGAGTTATGTTACCTGACGTGGTAAAGACTACCTAGAGTAGTTATGTTACCTGACGTGGTAAAGACTACCTAGAGTAGTTATGTTACCTGACGTGGTAAGACTACCTAGAGTAGTTATGTTACCTGACGTGGTAAAGACTACCCTAGAGTAGTTATGTTACCTGACGTGGTAAAGACTACCTAGAGTAGTTATGTTACCTGACGTGGTAAAGACTACCTAGAGTAGTTATGTTACCTGACGTGGTAAAGACTACCTAGAGTAGTTATGTTACCTGACGTGGTAAAGACTACCTATAGTAGTTATGTTACCTGACGTGGTAAAGACTACCTAGAGTAGTTATGTTACCTGACGTGGTAAAGACTACCTGGAGTAGTTATGTTACCTGACGTGGTAAAGACTACCTAGAGTAGTTATGTTACCTGACGTGGTAAAGACTACCTAGAGTAGTTATGTTACCTGACGTGGTAAAGACTACCTAGAGTAGTTATGTTACCTGACGTGGTAAAGACTACCTAGAGTAGTTATGTTACCTGACGTGGTAAAGACTTTGTCCTCTACCTAGAGTAGTTATGTTACCTGACGTGGTAAAGACTACCTAGAGTAAGTTATGTTACCTATGTGGTAAAGACTACCTAGAGTAGTTATGTTACCTGACGTGGTAAAGACTACCTAGAGTAGTTATGTTACCTGACGTGGTAAAGACTACCTAGAGTAGTTATGTTACCTGATGTGGTAAAGACTACCTAGAGTAGTTATGTTACCTGACGTGGTAAAGACTACCTAGAGTAGTTATGTTACCTGACGTGGTAAAGATCTACCTAGAGTAGTTATGTTACCTGACGTGGTAAAGACTACCTAGATTAGTTATGTTACCTGACGTGGTAAAGACTACCTAGAGTAGTTATGTTACCTGACGTGGTAAAGACTACCTAGAGTAGTTATGTTACCTGACGTGGTAAAGACTACCTAGAGTAGTTATGTTACCTGACGTGGTAAAGACTACCTAGAGTAGTTATGGTACCTGACGTGGTAAAGACTACCTAGAGTAGTTATGTTACCTGACGTGGTAAAGACTACCTAGATTAGTTATGTTACCTGACGTGGTAAAGACTACCTAGAGTAGTTATGTTACCTGACGTGGTAAAGTCTACCTAGATTAGTTATGTTACCTGACGTGGTAAAGACTACCTAGATTAGTTATGTTACCTGACGTGGTAAAGACTACCTAGAGTAGTGATGTTACCTGACGTGGTAAAGACTACCTAGAGTAGTTATGTTACCTGACGTGGTAAAGACTACCTAGAGTAGTTATGTTACCTGACGTGGTAAAGATTATGTCCTCTACCTAGAGAGTTATGTTACCTGACGTGGTAAAGACTACCTAGAGTAGTTATGGTACCTGACGTGGTAAAGACTACCTAGAGTAGTTATGTTACCTGACGTGGTAAAGACTACCTAGATTAGTTATGTTACCTGACGTGGTAAAGACTACCTAGAGTAGTTATGTTACCTGACGTGGTAAAGACTACCTATAGTAGTTATGTTACCTGACGTGGTAAAGACTACCTAGAGTAGTTATGTTACCTGACGTGGTAAAGACTACCTAGAGTAGTTATGTTACCTGACGTGGTAAAGACTACCTAGAGTAGTTATGGTACCTGACGTGGTAAAGACTACCTAGAGTAGTTATGTTACCTGACGTGGTAAAGACTACCTAGAGTAGTTATGTTACCTGACGTGGTAAAGACTACCTAGAGTAGTTATGTTACCTGACGTGGTAAAGACTACCTAGAGGAGTTATGTTACCTGACGTGGTAAAGACTACCTAGAGTAGTTATGTTACCTGACGTGGTAAAGACACCCTAGTGTAGATAGGTTACCTGACGTGGTAAAGTCTTCCTAGAGTAGTTATGTTACCTGACGTGGTAAAGACTACCTAGAGTAGTTATGTTACCTGACGTGGTAAAGACTACCTAGAGTAGTTATGTTACCTGACGTGGTAAAGACTACCTAGAGTAGTTATGTTATCTGACGTGGTAAAGACTACCTAGAGTAGTTATGTTACCTGACGTGGTAAAGACTACGTCCTCTACCTAGAGTAGTTATGTTACCTGACGTGGTAAAGACTACCTAGAGCAGTTATGTTACCTGACGTGGTAAAGACTACCTAGAGTAGTTATGTTACCTGACGTGGTAAAGATTACGTCCTCTGCCTAGAGTAGTTATGTTACCTGACGTGGTAAAGACTACCTAGAGTAGTTATTTTACCTGACGTGGTAAAGACTACCGAAAGGAGTTATGTTACCTGACGTGGTAAAGACTACCTAGAGTAGTTATGTTACCTGACGTGGTAAAGACTACCTAGAGTAATTATGTTACCTGACGTGGTAAAGACTACCTAGAGTAGTTATGTTACCTGACGTGGTAAAGACTACCTAGAGTAGTTATGTTACCTGACGTTGTAAAGACTACCTAGAGTAGTTATGTTACCTGACGTGGTAAAGACTACCCAGAGGAGTTATGTTACCTGACGTGGTAAAGACTACCTAGAGTAGTTATGTTACCTGACGTGGTAAAGACTACCTAGAGTAGTTATGTTACCTGACGTGGTAAGACTACCCAGAGTAGTTATGTTGCCTGACGTGGTAAAGACTACCCAGAGTAGTTATGTTACCTGACGTGGTAAAGACTACCCAGAGTAGTTATGTTACCTGACGTGGTAAAGACAACCTAGAGTAGTTATGTTACCTGACGTGGTAAAGACTACCTAGAGTAGTTATGTTACCTGACGTGGTAAAGACTACCTATAGTAGTTATGTTACCTGACGTGGTAAAGACTACCTAGAGTAGTTATGTTACCTGACGTGGTAAAGACTACCTGGAGTAGTTATGTTACCTGACGTGGTAAAGACTACCTAGAGTAGTTATGTTACCTGACGTGGTAAAGACTACCTAGAGTAGTTATGTTACCTGACGTGGTAAAGACTACATAGAGTAGTTATGTTACCTGACGTGGTAAAGACTACATAGAGTAGTTATGTTACCTGACGTGGTAAAGACTTTGTCCTCTACCTAGAGTAGTTATGTTACCTGACGTGGTAAAGACTACCTAGAGTAATTATGTTACCTAACGTGGTAAAGACTACCTAGAGTAGTTATGTTACCTAACGTGGTAAAGACTACCTAGAGTAGTTATGTTACCTGACGTGGTAAAGACTACCTAGAGTAGTTATGTTACCTGACGTGGTAAAGACTACCTAGAGTAGTTATGTTACCTGACGTGGTAAAGACTACCTGGAGTAGTTATGTTACCTGACGTGGTAAAGACTACCTAGTTTAGTTGTGTTACCTGACGTGGTAAAGACTACCTAGTTTAGTTGTGTTACCTGACGTGGTAAAGACTACCTAGAGTAGTTGTGTTTCCTGACGTGGTAAAGACTACCTAGAGTAGTTGTGTTACCTGACGTGGTAAAGACTACCTAGAGTAGTTGTGTTACCTGACGTGGTAAAGACTACCTAGTGTAGTTATGTTACCTGACGTGGTAAAGACTACCTAGTGTAGTTATGTTACCTGACGTGGTAAAGACTACCTAGAGTAGTTATGTTACCTGACGTGGTAAAGACTACCTAGAGTAGTTATGTTACCTGACGTGGTAAAGACTACCTAGAGTAGTTATGTTACCTGACGTGGTAAAGACTACCTAGAGTAGTTATGTTACCTGACGTGGTAAAGACTACCTAGAGTAGTTATGTTACCTGACGTGGTAAAGACTACCGAGATTAGTTATGTTACCTGACGTGGTAAAGACTACCTAGAGTAGTTATGTTACCTGACGTGGTAAAGACTACCTAGAGTAGTTATGTTACCTGACGTGGTAAAGACTACCTAGAGTAGTTATGTTACCTGACGTGGTAAAGACTACCTAGAGTAGTTATGTTACCTGACGTGGTAAAGACTACCTAGAGTAGTTATGTTACCTGACGTGGTAAAGACTACCTAGAGTAGTTATGTTACCTGACGTGGTAAAGACTACCTAGAGTAGTTATGTTACCTGACGTGGTAAAGACTACCTAGAGTAGTTATGTTACCTGACGTGGTAAAGACTACCTACTAGAGTAGTTATGTTACCTGACGTGGTAAAGACTACCTAGAGTAGTTATGTTACCTGACGTGGTAAAGACTACCTATAGTAGTTATGTTACCTGACGTGGTAAAGTCTACCTAGAGTAGTTATGTTGCCTGACGTGGTAAAGACTACCTAGAGTAGTTATGTTACCTGACGTGGTAAAGACTACCTATAGTAGTTATGTTACCTGACGTGGTAAAGACTACCTAGAGTAGTTATGTTACCTGACGTGGTAAAGACTACCTAGAGTAGTTATGTTACCTGACGTGGTAAAGACTACCTAGAGTAGTTATGTTACCTGACGTGGTAAAGACTACCTAGAGTAGTTGTGTTACCTGACGTGGTAAAGACTACCTAGAGTAGTTATGTTACCTGACGTGGTAAAGACTACCTAGAGTAGTTATGTTACCTGACGTGGTAAAGACTACCTAGAGTAGTTACGTTACCTGACGTGGTAAAGACTACCTAGTTTATTTATGTTACCTGTAATGGTGAAGACTATGCCCTCTACTCCCATCACTCCGGCTACCGTGGCGACGTTTGTGTCGAAGTACACCACCAGTTCCTGTAGAATGATTCCGAACGACTTGGCAATCCCTACCATTACAAACGTGCTGCCAAAAAACCCTGGAAGACAACAAGTAATGTATATTGAATGCATAATCACTTGAAAAATAAAACGCTATCTATCAAAGATGTTTATATTCTTGTCATTTCTACTCTAGACTTTACCCCTTACTATGACCCAAATTTCCCGTTTGATGAATAAAAAAATCCTCCCTGTTTAGAACTAGATTATCAAGCTGCGATATCATGGTGAGGAGACTTTTGAATATATTGCCTGTCGGTCGGCACAAAGGTTTGGTTTTGGTTGGTTTAGTACTGATTAAAGTCCTATCAACAGCTATGGTCATTTAAAGTGTACCCGGAACGAAAATAATATTCAAATATGTTATTCTATGTAAACACCAAAGAAGAATGTTGCAAACCGCATTAAAATCGGTTTGCCAAGAACCGAGATATCGCACTAGGAATTACGCGATTTGCACTTGTCGGACGCGATCGACTGCTGATTTGGAACTCTTCAATCTATGACGTCACAGGTTTAACGGAGTAGCCTTACTGTAATGGTGGCCAGCAGTATAGACGACAGTGTGAACAGTAGCAACACAAACATGTCTGAATACGATCTGGACATGAGTGTTGAGGTTGATGATTTTGACGAATATTGCCGACAAGAAGATGGAATACAACCATATTCGTTTGAGCCTTTAAGAAATTCAAATCTTAGTGAAATATACTCTGAAAATGACCGCTTGGGTAACACAGACTGATGTGTTCTACCAGGGACGGCCTACCCTGTGTGCTAGATGCTACGAACGTATGTGTAATGTATGTGTGTTTGTTTTGGGAGACTGTTGTATGTTTGTGCTCGTTTTCTTGTGGTAGCGCGGAACTGTTGCCTAATTCATAGTGCCAACTCACTGAAGCAAACTGCTGAATACATCCAGCAGGACACCCCACCCGGTCACATTATATTGAAACGGACTAAGCAGTCGTCCTACTCCCTAAAATGATGAGCGTTAAGCAGGAGCAGTATCTGTTTTGAGAATCTAACACGTTCTGGCCAGGGGACAGAGCCCAAAGATTTCCTTACAGGAGCGAACGCTTAACTAAATACCAAAAGACAGTGTCAAGGGAGACATAAGGAAAAAGAAGGTTGCTTAAAAAGAAGATAAAAGATAAGATCCCAAATTTAGTCGCCTTTTACTATCACCAATGGGGGCAGCAGCTACAGTTCTTTACTCCCTTCCTGCAGGGCAGCGGCATGAAGGGAGAAGGTAGACAAAGTCACACATTACAGTGTTGTGGTAGTTGTGGGTATAAACGTTGGATAGCTTGTACAGTAGATTAATGTAATTGGGTTCGCACAATCAACTTACACTATATAACCTAACAGTTTGAACTTTTTTTTCAACATATTTTCACAAATTTGTCAATAGGCAGATATTCACAAAACTTTGCAACATGGCAGAGGTTTAAAGTTCCTTTGTTTTCAAAATATTTTCATTATTTTACGATGCCCGAAATTAGAGAAATCAAAAGTTATGAAATGTTCGCATTGTCATTTTGACGTTACTTTGGTAAGCATACGAAGGAACATGGTGTAGCAGGAAATTTCAATTGTTGATATTTTTTTCCAAACTATACAACAGTAAATTACTTTCATATTATGGAGGATACAAATTTCCATTAGATCCATCCACGCATAAAGTCAGGGTAACCATAAGAAAAAAGGTGAAAATACTAATTCATGTAATGTATAGTTGTTTTTTTATTATTATTATTATTTCTTCCAGGATATACACCGGTAAACGGTTACTTTAATATTAAGGGATGCACATTTCCTTTATGATCTATCCACGAATGAAGTCAAGGTTACCGACAGAAAACAACGGCCAAAAATACAAATACATTGCACATGTAATTTATAGTAAAATTCGATAACACAATTATACCACACTTAAATAAAAACATATTGAAGTAAAACAACGCGATATCACAGTAAATATCTACTGAGTTATTCGCGAAAAAAATCCCTTTTCTTATATTTAACGAATACTTCACAAAAAAACCGTATTTGTTAGATTGCTCGGCCTTCTCGGACACAGATGAGGACTGATGTGTACACAACGTATAATAATATATGCAGATTCTGAAGATTTACAATATATTTTGAACTCAATTTGAACGGATTCGCCTATAACTTAGATAGATTGCTCTCGCGCTCCGTTCTACCGTTGGTTCATAATGTTTGGTTATGTCAATCATGTTTAGTTACTATGTCTTTATTTTAGTTTTTCTCTGTTCATGGTTTTCCCGTTAGATTGTAGAGCTGAAATCTGTTTACAGGAACCACTCCTGCTTTATCGTAACATGGACTCAACCCGTTTTTATTTTCCCGAATTATCTTACGGAATCTCTCAACGTTAGGCCCCTTTCATCACCTATCAGCTGTAGAAGGACGAACCAGTTATCTGATATAGTTGTATGTCCATGAGTCACTCTATCTATTACTTAATTCAGTTTAAAGATGTTTACATTTTAATAACGTCAGTTAGTTGTCCTCTGGTATACATTTCGTTTTTTTCGTTTATGTTGAATGTGTTTTACACTCGATCCATCGTGACGATTTTTATTTCCCAAAATGAGGCCCCATCACAGAGAAAAACGTTTTGTATATTTCGGCTGTATTTAACTATAATCTGACTACTGTATGGTAATATCCCTTATGTAACCTCAATTATCTAATCTTTTTCGTGTGTGTCCCAAAAAATAAACCGAACAATGTACATAACATGGCGAACAAATACCAAGGTAGTTCAAAAAAGTGAAGGGGAAATGAAGGACAGATCTTCAGTGAGTTTGACTCATTTTGGCTTCGCCTATGGATCCCTGAGAGTCAGTCGGGGCCAATATGTCTACACCATTAAACCATGCTGATAATTCAAACCGTGCTTAAATTATTCCCAATGGCAATCCGCAATTTTAGTAAACCACCTTACCCTTCCATCTATGAAGAGCATTTAATTTTACATGTACTTTTTAAGAAACGAAATGATATTTTTTCCGAAATGTCCGTCAGTTTTACTCTGTTATGTCCCATAGACATAAGTTTCACAATTTCCGTTGACTTTTGGCAGTCGAAAATGTAAACTGTTTACGGACGGACGACGGACGACTCACGGCAACACGTAATTAGAATAGATCACTTGAGACTTCTGCTCAAGTGATCTTAAAATGGAAACACTTTCCATAAATTAATTGCATGTTGTCTTGTTTGACCCCACAAGTCCATGCCCAAAATTAGGACAATAACATCATCGGACTTAACTGTAGACCACTGAAGAAACGTCAACCGAAATTATCCGAAAAAAGTTAAATTCCAAACGTAACAAAATATTCAAATATATACATGTATATAAACTATATTCCTAAGTCAAATCCTAACTGTCCTTGTTAGACCCCAGAAGTATATCCATGCCTAAAAGTAGAACAATAGCATCGGTGTTATTTGACGGAAGATGACTGAAGATAGTTGACCAAAACTTTAACCAATTGTTGACGGACTGCAGACACTTTATCACGATTACCCGTCGGGTTTGGACGGATGTACATAGATTAGTATGAACCAGATATACAAACCCAGCACTACGACCCACCCCCAGCCACCATCGGGCGGGGGCTGCCTCCGTGTGGCGCTGTCCTCCATGATGTGTCGTCTGGCTTAGTCGTCTGTCATAACGTCTCGGGCCGTGGGCAATCCTGGTAATGTTAGAACACCAATAAAGTAAGTGTTTCATTAAATCAATGTTACAACAGCATGCATGAAATTAAGTGTTCCATTAAATAAAAGTTAGATCATGCATAAAATTAAGTGTTTCACTAAATAAATGTTACAACATAATGTATGAAATTAAGTGTTTCATTTAATAAATGTTAGAACATCATGTATGAAATTAAGTGTTTCATTAAATAAATGTTACAACATCATGCATGAAATTAAGTGTTTCATTCAATAAATGTTACAACATAATGTATGAAATTAAGTGTTTCATCAAATAAACGTTACATGTACAACATCATGTATGAAATTAAGTGTTTCATTCAATAAATGTTACAACATCGTGTATGAAATTAAGTGTTTCATTAAATAAATGTTAGATCATCGTGTATGAAATTAAGTGTTTCATTCAATAAATGTTACAACATCGTGTATGAAATTAAGTGTTTCATTCAATAAATGTTATTCGTAAAAGTTCATGACGTCATGATTTCGTGTGTCTATCATCAGATACATTTCATGTGATTAGAAAGCAATTAATCATAGCTTAATTAAGTTTGGGTAATATATTACATTTCATCGTAAATCGACAGGTATATTGTGGCCATGTTACATTGAGCTCAATCGATCAGGACATAAAACCAGCTCAGGAATTAAAACCCCATTAACAGACAGATTTCGTGACATGAGTGGTCTAAACTGTGAATATTGTGGCGTTATTTATGGTCAGTATATTAAAACATAAGTCGTATTTGTCATCTTGAACAGGAATTTCTATTGACTTGACCGACGACACACCGAGCACACCGCAGACTACATATATTTAGATATGAAATTATGCTTTTATGTTCAAGAGATGATGTCTTTACTATAGTTGTCAATTATTTGTGAAGATGCAACTCATCGTATCTTAGCCTCATTTGTATAAACAACCAGTCGATATTGTATAAACAACCAGTCGATATTGTATAAAGTACTTTTGCTTATATAAGTATAGAAACATACCTGTTTTATCATAAATGTAGGAAGATCTAACGACATATGACGCCTCCACATGCGACAATGGATTATAGAAGTCTGGGACAACAATCAGGACTCTGACAGTGACATATTATCTGTACGTGTCATCAGGTGTTAACATGATTTAACACGTTACGGTAGCACATGTTATCTAATCTTTCCTTCTTATCTCCTTTCGAAAATTTTCAATCAGTGCAAAATCAAAAAGTGTTCCTGTACACCAGAATCAAGCTTAAAGCTGTACGTATTTATTACTGGTTTAAAACGGGGAACGAGATTGAGTGTCTAGCACAGTACCGTATTAGACATTTACAGCAAATCGTTTTGGTATTTATAAAAAAAATCACACTTCTGTGCAAACTTATATCAATAATATGCTAAAATCCCACTGACTAAACAAACTTTCTTGCCACTCTTACACAGAATTTTAATATGATTACGATGATATCGATAATAGAGAAAGTTCAGGGATACATAAGAGATAATAGACGATTTGACTAAATGATAAAAAAGAAAAGATGAACAATCAAAACCAGAATTTTGGACTGCTAGTCTAGTCTAGCCTGGTTTCAGTAAAGAATATGTAGATTAGTCGTTGTCCATCATTTTATGTTCCCTTTTTGACCATTTGAGTGATCATGATACTTATGTCTTTTCTCGTATTCAAATTCCTTTGATAATTTCGTAATAATAGAAATTGAGGAGACCTATTACTGATAGGGATTATTTATCATTCTCCCATCCTCTATCTATTAAGATAATATATTTTATATTATCAATTTACAATTATATAGACAAGTATTGTCAGACTGATGTGTATGTGTACCCATAACATTATGGGGAGGGCGCTGCTATTGGGTATGGCCCGTTGTCCAATGCTAAGATATATATATATATATACAATGTAGGTAGAGCGTTGGTATTGGGTATGGCCCGTCGTCCAATGCTAAGATATATATATACAATGTAGGTAGAGCGCTGGTATTGGGTATGGCCCGTTGTCCAATGCTAAGATATATATATATATATACAATGTAGGTAGAGCGTTGGTATTGGGTATGGCCCGTCGTCCAATGCTAAGATATATATATACAATGTAGGTAGAGCGCTGGTATTGGGTATGGCCCGTTGTCCAATGCTAAGATATATATATACAATGTAGGTAGAGCGCTGGTATTGGGTATGGCCCGTTGTCCAATGCTAAGATATATATATATATATATAGGGAGAGCGCTGGTATTGGGTATGGCCCGTTGTCCAATGCTAAGATATATATATATACAATGTAGGGAGAGCGCTGCTATAGACCCTTCTTAATATTGCCTCATGAATATTCATGTTTAAACCAGAACGAGGCTAAGTGAGGAAGCGTCCCTAGTAATATACATGTGCAGCTATGGCTACATCATACAATGATAGAGATTTAGATTTAATTACTTCACTTACCTGTTCATTTATTGAAAACTATATCCAAACACAAAAAACAAAACAAAAAAAACCCCAAAAAATCCTCTGGAGAGAAGAGCATGAATAAAGGACTGAAGTGTTTTAGCGAAGGAAATATACAGCATACATGTATATATTCCTATGTTCATGTGTAGTGGTTGTCGAAATTCAGTGCCTGGTCTGTCCTCTTTTATTTGTCAAGGCCAAGCAACATTAAAATGTTGGTACTCATCACTTTACTAACACTGCCACATGTAATATATATAGGGTGTCAGAATGTCTGAGGACAAAAAACAAATAATTACAGGGGGATGCCATTCCTAAACCTCATTATCAGCATCTCAAATTGCTCTCCCCTTGTTGCCTTAGGGACTGTACTTGGGTCCAGTCTGTTTACATTTCACAGCTGCCCCTCACTGATCCCACCTTGTCATTAATTTCATTGTAATTATAGATAGTCCTTACAGCCCTTTAGGGTCAGTCCTCTAAATAGAAAATGGAAACCTTATTTACTCAATTAAGCACCCAGTATACTAGACTTGTACATGACCAGAAATGGAAAACAGATTATTCTACCTGTATATATTATGGAACTCATGACTTTTAAACTCATTTTATAGTAAAACCAGTCGGAAAGGTTGTGAAGTAACAGGGAAATGCTACCGTTTCCAGAGAAAAAAATGATTCGTCACATCAAATCAATGAAAATATATCAATGCATTTAATTTGTGTCGTTCACTTTTGATACAGATAACCAATACATAAAACGTTTGCCATGACGTAAACATAATGTATTATTTATAAGGATATCATAACTACATTACAGGTGAGTTTAGGTGATATCAACACTTTTGAAGTGAGTAAGGCTGTACTAGCTTGCGAAATTCAAGATTATAAGTCAAAGAGCTATCCCAGTTAAAATTGCAAAGACATCCCGGCCACAAACTTGGCAAGTCCCAAGAGGGGAGAAAATCCAAGGAAAGGCTGTCCAGGATTTAAAGATAAGCGGGTATTCATCACAGAAATCCGCACTGGACTTGTCTACGACTAACCAAAATCTGAAAACAATCCCATTCAACCCCATTCGTGGAGAAAATGTTAAATGGGACACAAAGTATAGAAGTCTATCTTCAGTACCACTTGATTTATTGATTCTCTCTTCTTTAACACAAATGAAAGTACCAGCGGTAGAATCAAAATTTGGTAAAATACCACAAGGCTCTCTTTTGAGTGTTCAGCAAAAATTAGAAAAGGAGTATGTTTAAAATATATTTGATGAAAATCAAACACTCAGATCTTGTTTTAATAATCCTGCACAAAGGCGACAAAAAATAAGAAAAGCTCGTCAATGAGCAACATAGAAGGCTTTCTACCACTAAGACTAAAAGTTTCACTACTTTTATAATATGCACTCTGCATGTTTTTAGCAGTATACATAAAAAGGTAAGAAAAAGTAAACATGTTTGAAACCCTATGTAGAATGAAATTAGAAAATCATCTGTTGAAAATCTATTTACACAAATGTTTTCCATGCTTAACTGCTGACGTTAAGCATGTCAACTCTTTCTCCTTTTCAGACAGTTGTTCTTCAAGATTTTTAATGTTGTTTTTGGCTGTTTCCAACACTGTCTCTATTTTTCTCCTTTTTGTGCTGCTTTCTTCTGATTCTGTGTTATCTTTACTAAACTCTTCTGTCACTTGTGTCTCAATACACATTGTCTCATCACTGTAACATAAAGAACATGTATACATTACATGCATATTAAAGGTATATGTATGTAATAACTGTGTTATAATCAGGTGCAATTTAAATGCATATACATATTTACTATATTAAATAATTTTTTTGTATCAAAATTCATATCTGTAATATACGTATATATATATACATGTTATATAAATAGCAACCTGCACATTTACTATGATATTTACGGTATTAAACTGAACACTTATTTTATGAAATACTTGAACTGCTTGCAATTGTTATTTTATATATGTCTTGACATGTACTGTTCACTTGCAGAAAAAAATAACAAGAAAGGGAAAATGATTGACCATAGTATGCGTTTACATGTATTAGGTGAAGGCTAACCTACCTTGAATAATGGCCCTTCATCTCTTCTTATTTTTACAACCCACTGCTTTTTGATATCCTCATCTTTTGGAATATGGTGAAAATGAATAGAATCACCATAAGTTCCATTGGATACACAATTTTGTGCACAATAATGTTGTTTATTTTTTGCTACATGTAGCTTGACTGGAAGCCATTGTGTATGCGTTGCTACGGTGGCTGTACTCACTTAGCCTCGTTCTGAGATAGGAATGCTAGGCATGCATATAATTTGAGAGAGGCCTATTGGGTATGGCCCGTTGTCCAATGCTAAGATATATATATACAATGTAGGTAGAGCGCTGGTATTGGGTATGGCCCGTTGTCCAATGCTAAGATATATATATATATATAGGGAGAGCGCTGGTATTGGGTATGGCCCGTTGTCCAATGCTAAGATATATATATACAATGTAGGTAGAGCGCTGGTATTGGGTATGGCCCGTTGTCCAATGCTAAGGTATATATATATATATAGGGAGAGCGCTGGTATTGGGTATGGCCCGTTGTCCAATGCTAAGATATATATATATATAGGGAGAGCGCTGGTATTGGGTATGGCCCGTTGTCCAATGCTAAGATCTGCCAAATGAAATATTCTGAATGAAAAAAAAAAAATCAGTTACGATTGATGTCGAATGTCTTACTTATAATTATATAAAAGTTCGTCCTTGGCCCAATGTCTATCGAATGCTTTGTTAAAGGTACTGACTGTTGGTTGGTCTATATTACGGGTAAAGCGATATATGTTATAACAGTTAACTATGCTGTAGAGAACAGTTTCTTTAGCGAGTCTCCACCCGTCTCCTGTCGCTCGTCAGATAAAGAATTGCAGCTGATTTGATATAAAGATATTGTTCGTTTTTCATTATACCTCTAACATGCCCAAAACAATTTCATCTGAAGGCAAGTTGTGAAGTCTTAAATTTTGATGAATGATTAGAATGATGACGATAATGATAATAATTTTTAGAATGATTTTGAAGATGATGATGATGATGAATGTCAGATGCTAATGGTGATATAGTGAGTATTATTATGAACAATATGTGTGAAAGTGAGAGTGTGTGTTTGACATCTTCTTTTTACATGTAATGAAAAATCTAGAAAAATACAAAAAAATACAAAAAAAAAGTTGTGAAGTCTTAATCGTCTCAATATGTTCAATTTTGTAGGTAAGCATCAGTATCGCTTGGTCAAGAAGGAAGAGTGCATATATTCGGACAAGCTGTCCTCTCCTGGTAACATAGAGACCATTTATATTATAAACAGTCTAGATAACTCTGTCTTGACATCAGACTTACTGAATGTAAGCGTGGAACAATGAACAAATTCCAATTTAACTTTCTAAAGCACCAAAAGACAGCAGATACGTATCACTTTGTATTATATATACTGTAACATAATATATTTAATGAGACAAGTGAATATATTTGTATTCTTTGTTGACTTTAACAGGGCGCTTGACTCTGTTTAATGAACGCCTGATGTATAAATTAGCTAAATATTTAGGTGTCTGTTTGGAAGAAAGGTTTGGTGTAAAGCCATCATCTTACTTAACCAGAAGAGTGTCAAGGAAGGACATGGTGCCATTTAGTTGTTCCTCAAACGATAATGCCACGATGTTGATAGCATCCACGGTGTAACTTGATAGACAAGTTTAGAATATTATGTGGTCCATTTTGATAACTTCTAATATATCATCAACATATCGTTTCCGTAACGTCGATTTGCATTCTACATAGTAAAATGAAGTATTCTTCTTTTTGGACCAGAACCGTGGACATGCTTTCCGTGAGATCATTCACGTTTTTACAAGATATTCTGATTTCCGTCAGTTTACGCTATTCTGATTTCCGTCAGTTTACGCTATTCTGATTTCCGTCAGTACACACTATTCTGATTTCCGTCAGTTTACGCTGTTCTGATTTCCGTCAGTTCACGCTATTCTGATTTCCGTCAGTTTACGCTATTCTGATTTCCGTCAGTTCACGCTATTCTGATTTCCGTCAGTACACGCTATTCTGATTTCCGTCAGTACACGCTATTCTGATTTCCGTCAGTTCACGCTATTCTGATTTCCGTCAGTTCACGCTATTCTGATTTCCGTCAGTACACACTATTCTGATTTCCGTCAGTTCACGCTATTCTGATTTCCGTCAGTACTCGCTATTCTGATTTCCGTCAGTACACGCTATTCTGATTTCCGTCAGTACTCGCTATTCTGATTTCCGTCAGTTTACGCTATTCTGATTTCCGTCAGTACACACTATTCTGATTTCCGTCAGTTCACGCTATTCTGATTTCCGTCAGTACTCGCTATTCTGATTTCCGTCAGTACTCGCTATTCTGATTTCCGTCAGTACTCGCTATTCTGATTTCCGTCAGTTTACGCTATTCTGATTTCCGTCAGTACACACTATTCTGATTTCCGTCAGTTCACGCTATTCTGATTTCCGTCAGTTCACGCTATTCTGATTTCCGTCAGTACACACTATTCTGATTTCCGTCAGTTCACGCTATTCTGATTTCCGTCAGTACTCGCTATTCTGATTTCCGTCAGTACTCGCTATTCTGATTTCCGTCAGTACTCGCTATTCTGATTTCCGTCAGTTTACGCTATTCTGATTTCCGTCAGTACACACTATTCTGATTTCCGTCAGTTCACGCTATTCTGATTTCCGTCAGTTTACGCTATTCTGATTTCCGTCAGTTCACGCTATTCTGATTTCCGTCAGTACTCGCTATTCTGATTTCAGTCAGTTCACAGTTACGCTATTCTGATTTCCGTCATTACACACTATTCTGATTTCCGTCAGTTTACGCTATTCTGATTTCCGTCAGTACACGTTATTATGATTTCCGTCAGTACACACTATTCTGATTTCCGTCAGTTCACGCTATTCTGATTTCCGTCAGTACACGTTATTATGATTTCCGTCAGTACACACTATTCTGATTTCCGTCAGTTCACGCTATTCTGATTTCCGTCAGTACTCGCTATTCTGATTTCCGACAGATCACGCTTTTGTGATTTCCGTCAGTTTACGCTATTCTGATTTCCGTCAGTTTACGCTATTCTGATTTCCGTCAGTTTACGCTATTCTGATTTCCGTCAGTTCACGCTATTCTGATTTCCGTCAGTTAACGCTATTCTGATTTCCGTCAGTACACACTATTCTGATTTCCGTCAGTACACACTATTCTGATTTCCGTCAGTACACACTATTCTGATTTCCGTCAGTACACACTATTCTGATTTCCCAGCTACTGGTCTGATAATGTCTGCTAGAGAATTGGAAACAGCGAATCAGTTCTAATCCGGGACGAGGGGGTAAAATAGCACCCGCACATTTATGAATCATGTTATCAGCTGAATCGATTTGTTGACCGTTTGTGAACTGTGTGTACGACATGTCGATATTATTATAATATCGTACTATTTATAACCTCAGTGCGCATTCTTATCGATTTGATTATATCACACCTGTAGATTTGATTACAATATCACACCTGTCGATTTGATTATAATCTTTTACACTCACCACCTGTACATCTGATAAAGGTGACAGAATGTAGTCACCAAACGTCACACATAATCTATATATTTGTAATGTTATTGACAACGAAGGCCACATATTTTCTATTTGTGTCCTTGATAATGACATGGTCCTTGAGAATTTTAGAGAAAACTACATACAATGTATGTCAGAAGATGAAACTATTATACCCATTTTGCTAACAAATATTTTTGTGATGATAGTCAAAACTTGTCTATCTATAAACCCTTCATAGGAACTGAGGAGAGTGGACTTATATACAGTATCATCTGATACTCCATCATTATATTGGTAATTCATTATGTATATTTGTATATGAATTATCATCAAATTACTTATGTAATTAGAATTGTGTAATTCCTCCTATGTCCATTGTTATTCCTCCTATGTCCATTGTTATTATTCATATATCCATTGTTATTCCTCCTATGTCCATTGTTCTTACTCCTATGTGAAATATAATAAATTATTTTAAAATTTAGTTAAAAATATATATCAGATTTTATATCCAAAACTGTTCCTGTCTATATTACACACATTTGCCCTTTGGCACTAATTCTGTTTACCTGTTGACGTAGTTGATCTGATATTAATGGTGCATGTTGTACATGGTTATCTAATATTGTCTTAGGCTATATGACAGCCGTCTTCCGTATTATCATGTACCTATCAATCATATACACTCATACCTAGGACTTAGTACTATAAAAGATTAGATGTAATTACTATATGGGCCATTGTTATTCCTCCTATGTCCATTGCTATTCCTCCTATATGATATCCATTGTTATTCCCTATATCCATTGTTATTCCTCCTATGTCCATTGCTATTCCTCCTATATGATATCCATTGATATTCCTCCTATATCCATTGTTATTCCTCCTATGTCCATTGCTATTCCTCCTATATGATATCCATTGATATTCCTCCTATATCCATTGTTATTCCTCCTATGTCCATTGCTATTCCTCCTATATGATATCCATTGATATTCCTCCTATATCCATTGTTATTCCTCCTATGTCCATTGCTATTCCTCCTATATGATATCCATTGTTATTCCCTATATCCATTGTTATTCCTCCTATGTCCATTGCTATTCCTCCTATATGATATCCATTGTTATTCCTCCTATATCCATTGTTATTCCTCCTATATCCATTGTTATTCCTCCTATATCCATTGTTATTCCCCTATATCCTCGTTCTTGTCGTCCTGGGATAACCAGGTTGATTACACTAGATAGTATTTACTTCCATCTTTACCCAACATTATCAAATGCCTTTTTCACTTGTAAAATAACTGTATACATTTATATGACCCTCGTCTGAATGTTGTTTGTACTTTAAATATTCTGTTTATGTAATCTTCATTATTGGAGCAAATAAAGAGAATAATGATAATAAAGTTGGTACCTCGCGATCGTCAATGCACTGACAGTGAAATGCTGTCGTAATGAGAGCAATAAAACGCGAACTTCAGACCACTCTCTCCTAAAACATGGGTTTATTTCCCGTAGGTCATTCATATGATGCAGTATATATAGGTCTTCTACTACAACCTAAACGTTGGTCCTCTAGTGCAGATTCCTAAAGAATCAGATGGAAAATGTGTGTCACAAGCTAGGGAATCTACATTGTATGTACAGCAGAATCAACCATGTCTGTGTGCGTGCATTTTTCGATAAATACGTAGCAGATCTAGATATACATGCACAAATTAATTCACCCTTAAGGTTGGTTAGTTTTAAAGCGTGGAACGACCGTAGCACCCGGCAATTATTGTGTGACACATGCGTCTGCTTTTGGTTAGTATTTACTAACCAGAAGCCTATGTTCTGTGACAACCTTAAAGCGAGCCTTAGTACATGCAGAGACATATCTGTATATATGTCTCTGGTACATGTGTAAGGTATATTGCGGCATCTTTTCGTCCACTCGTAATTAATATAAAGAGATCGTATGGATTTGACCGTGATTACAAGTCATAGAGACGTGTCACTGTGGTGTTTACAGAACACACACACGTTAGACCTGTATTAAACCACGTGTATACACTAAACATTACCCAAGCGTGATCAGTGGACCTCGGTACAGCTGATTGCCAATGCTACAAACGACCGCCTTATACGATTGCTTGTGAAAGATTAAATGCATTCATAACTATGATAAGTATAGACATAACTTACCAATAACGGGATCAAGCCATGCTTCGTAGAACACCAAGAGGGTGGATCCCAGCTTTTGAACTCCTCTATTATTTAATCTCCCGATTACACTCATGTGTAGGCGTTTGTGTGTAATGTATGTGTTTGTTTTGTCTGTGTTATAGCTAGGTCTTCAGTGCGCTTTAGATTGGCGCAACCTACTTTTAGAGTCAAACGAAGAATTGTGCGGATAGTATATGCGATTGTAAAAAAATATTCTTCTATCTTCAAGAAAAAAACAGTTCTCTGTATATTGCTTATTTCATTTTATTGTACAAAAAATAACTTCAAGACGGAATTAAGATTTTACACATTGTATACACGTATGGGACTTTTGGTCGATTTTCTCGTACACTAGACAATGCACCATTAATTTGGTATATATATATTTTTCTTTTTACATTAAGTCATATTCTTAAAGGTTAAATTCAAATGCATTTGGTTGATATATACATATTATCAAATCATTTATGATCTCTGATATTACTGTCTGTCTGTAATATAATAAGGGAAATAATTTAAAAGTATGCGAGTTACCTCCCCTGTATCAATGTTTATTTGTTTCGTGAGAAGGGCCGTGGAAGGCTAGCCTCATTCTCAATCAAATATGTTGTAAACTAAATTGGAAAAGCTAACCCTTACCCTAAAATCATAGATACCGATGTCATATAAAAATTGATCCCCTATGAAATTCTTATACCTGGGCGAATATTCAATGCATTAAATATCCCTCCTCACTATACAATGATGTTATACTTTGTTATGTCTATAGTTGACATAAATGCTATCAAGTCCCTCGCAATATCATGAAAGTATTAATACAACAATAAAAACAAAAGATATATCCCACGAACTCTGAGTTACAAAGTCACTTATTTCTTATATAATACACCAAGTCTATTGCCATATCCCCATGTACCCTTCTCCCTCTTATTCAACAATTCTTTCTCAACACTGACTTTCTTTTTTTCTTTTCCTTTAATTTCTTCAGTCTGTCGTTATTTCTCTCATAAATACAGTTCATATAAATTGTTTTGCAATTACATTGTAAATCATGTTTGTATCATCTTCAATATACTGTAGAATTTTAACTAGTTATGAGGAATGGGAAGATTGTGTATATGATGTATGGAAAAATTGGAAAATGGAAAAAAATAATGAAAAAAACCCACAAAAAAAAGCAAAAAAACAAAAAACAAAAAACGATGTAATACAGGTGAAAGATGACAAGATTATCAATTAAATTTCAATTCTTTTATTGCTTTCGGCCGTACGGCCTATCACTCACAAAAACCATTGTACATGAAATACATAAATTACAGCATGGCGTATACAACAGAACATAACATATAGAGAATGAGACATCATAACATCAATGATTGGTTTAGTAATTATTTCTTACTTTACTATCCTCTTGTATATACTTTCCTGGATGACAAAGTTCCTTTACATTTTCAACTCTGAGTAGCCGAATTAATTAAAAAAAAAAGATGGGTTGCTCCAGTAATATCGTTCGATGTAATTTTTCCAAAATTCTATATATATATTACATTCAAAAATGAAGTGATATTCATCTTCAATTTGTTGTCTGGTATTGCACATATTACAAACTCGTCTTAATCTTGGAGTAATATTATATCTACCAGCTTCAATGGCTAAACAATGCGCAGATAGACGTATCTTAGTAAGACAAATTCTAAATCTTTTAGATATTTAGTAAGTTAAAAAGGTAGTGTAACAATGTCCACAAGATGTTTATATATATGACATTTTGAGGATGACGCTAACAAATGGTGTAGGTGTTGCTGAGCTTGGTCAAAACGTCTCTGCTTTAAAATTGGCAAAATATTGTTGATATAGCTTGCATACCTTTGATGGTTTTCCCACACATATAAAGTTGTTGTCTAATTTCATTATGTCAAATTTAAAATACACAATACAAACTATTTCTGTACCCACTGTATAATGATTTTGTAATAGCTAATCTAGCTGACTTCCAAGTCATAGGTTACAACATGAGCATGTTACAAACAATTTTGTTTATGTGTTTGTAATTTATATTAGTATAAATGCATGTCCATTTATCTGTCTTTCGGCCACTCTACCTCTTTGTGATTGTATTTCCTATATTGCCCCATGTGGGCCAGAATTCGTTAATAAAGAATTGTATTGTATTGTATTGTATTGTATACATATGTATAAAACAAAGCAACAAAAAAAAAACCAGTTTATTTTCAACAAAAGTTACCCAGTTGAAACAATTTCTTGTATTACAATTTCTTAAAAATCCACATGAACGATTTAAGTACTTAATCCTGAGTTTCCTGTGATATCAAAGTGGAAAAAGACCTAATTCACAATATACCATCGCATTAGAGGTTGATTTTTGTACATTAAGTATTCGTTTGCAAAATGGGTTCGGATCTTTTTTCAATGGCATTTGCCTCAAGTTGACGATCCCCACATCTCGCAACCATTGCTTAAAATACTTCCGACATATCGAAAAGATGAAGCATAGTTTCAATATTTGATTTCATGTGATTATATTTTGTAAAAAGTGCAAACATTGCTTTCCGACCCTGATTTGATAGTTGTATTTGAATACTGTTGAATTTATTATCAAATTTCAGATTTACACCTAGAAATGTGAATTCATTTACACAAGCTAGATCACAACCTTGATATGGCCATTTCTCATTGCAATAAACTACTCCACCTTTTCGGAAAACAACAACTTTTTTTTCTATATTTACAGTCAGTTTCCGTTTGTTTGAAAACCTTTCTAAATTATCTAGTAGATCTTGCAGCCCATTGAAAGTCTCAGAAAATAGCACCATATCGTCAGCGTAAAGCATGAGAATTTAAGGTCTTGAAAATCGTATTGTGAATTACAATGCGATATAAAGTAAGATTCAAAATCATTAACATACAAAGAAAAAAGTATCGGGGAGAGATTTTCCCCTTGGAAGAGGCCGATCTCATTATCGAAGAAATCAGAGATACGACCTTGAGGACTTACACATGATTTTACGTGTCCATATCAAAGATTTGATCAAATTTAAAAGCTTTCCTCGAATTCCTAATTTTGATAATTTGTACCATAAATTTATACGACCAACGCGATCGAAAGCTTTTTGAAAATCAACAAATCAGCAGTATAAATAGTTGTTGTTGTTAAAGACTTTGTAATTATTGAATGTAATGCAAAGCATCATTTGTACTCATTCCAGTACGAAACCCGAATTGGGCATCATAATTCATATGAATCACTCCATTTCAATAACCTTCGATTTAATACTGATGTTGATAATTTACAATAACTTACACCTCTGAAATTGTAAGGACTCGATTTATCTCCCTTTTTATGCACCGGAGTACTATAGACTGTATCCTGGTGATGTAGATGCCGATAAAAGAGACAATGGCTATATGTTCAGGCGGTAATACATATGGTATGGCAACATTACAAGATAGGCTATGAAGATATAGGAATGCATCAATATCTTATGACAGTAGATCAGTATTATCAAGATTAGATGAGTGTTTTATAGCGGTAGATGAGTGTTTTATAGTGGTAGATGAGTGTTTTATAGTGGTTGATGAGTGTTTTATAGTGGTAGATGAGTGTTTTATAGTGGTAGATGAGTGTTTTATAGTGGTAGATGAGTGTTTTATAGTGGTAGATGAGTGTTTTATAGTGGTAGATGAATGTTTTATAGTAGTAGATGAGTGTTTTATAGTGGTAGATGGGTGTTTTATAGCAGAAGATGGGTGTTTTATAGTGGTAGATGAATGTTTTATAGTAGTAGATGGGTGTTTTATAGCGGTAGATGAGTGTTTTATAGCGGAAGATGGGTGTTTTATAGCGGTAGATGAGTGTTTTATAGTGGTAGATGAGTGTTTTATAGTGGTAGATGAGTGTTTTATAGTAGTAGATGAGTGTTTTATAGTAGTAGATGAGTGTGTTATAGTGGTGGATGAGTGTTTTATAGCGATAGATGAGTGTGTTATAGTGGTAGATGAGTGTTTTATAGCGGTAGATGGGTGTTTTATAGTAGTAGACGAGTGTTTTATAGTGATAGATGAGTGTTTTATAGCGGTAGATGAGTGTTTTATAGTAGCAGACGAGTGTTTTATAGTGGTAGATGAGTGTTTTATAGTGGTATATGAGTGTTTTATAGCGGTAGATGAGTGTTTTATAGCGGTAGATGAGTGTTTTATAGTGGTAGATGAGTGTTTTATAGTGGTAGATGAGTGTTTTATAGCGGTAGATGAGTGTTTTATAGTGGTGGATGAGTGTTTTATAGTGGTAGATGAGTGTTTTATAGCGGTAGATGAGTGTTTATAGTGGTAGATGAGTGTTTTATAGTGGTAGTGAGTGTTTTATAATGGTAGATGAGTGTTTTATAGTGGTGGATGAGTGTTTTATAGTGGTAGATGAGTGTTTTATAGCGGTAGATGAGTGTTTTATAGTGGTAGATGAGTGTTTTATAGCGGTAGATGAGTGTTTTATAGTGGTAGATGAGTGTTTTATAGTGGTAGTGAGTGTTTTATAATGGTAGATGAGTGTTTATAGTGGTAGATGAGTGTTTTATAGTGGTAGTGAGTGTTTTATAATGGTAGATGAGTGTTTTATAGTGGTGGATGAGTGTTTTATAGTGGTAGATGAGTGTTTTATAGCGGTAGATGAGTGTTTTATAGTGGTAGATGAGTGTTTTATAGCGGTAGATGAGTGTTTTATAGTGGTAGATGAGTGTTTTATAGCGGTAGATGAGTGTTTTATAGTGGTAGATGAGTGTTTTATAGCGGTAGATGAGTGTTTTATAGTGGTAGATGAGTGTTTTATAGCGGTAGATGAGTGTTTTATAGTGGTAGATGAGTGTTTTATAGCGGTAGATGAGTGTTTTATAGTAGTAGATGAGTGTTTTATAGTAGTAGATGAGTGTGTTATAGTGGTGGATGAGTGTTTTATAGCGATAGATGAGTGTGTTATAGTGGTAGATGAGTGTTTTATAGCGGTAGATGAGTGTTTTATAGTGGTAGATGAGTGTTTTATAGTGGTAGACGAGTGTTTTATAGTGGTAGATGGGTGTTTTATAGTGGTAGATGAGTGTTTTATAGCGATAGATGAGTGTTTTATAGTGGTGGATGAGTGTTTTATAGTGGTAGATGAGTGTTTTATAGTGGTAGATGAGTGTTTTATAGTGGTAGATGAGTGTGTTATAGTGGTAGATGAGTGTTTTATAGCGGTAGATGAGTGTTTTATAATGGTAGATGAGTGTTTTATAGCGGTAGATGAGTGTTTTATGAAAGTACAATGTAGATGAGTGTTTTATAGTGGTAGATGAGTGTTTTATGAAAGTACAATGTAGATGAGAGTTTTATAGGGGAAAATGAGCATTTTATAGCGGTGGATGAGTATTGTATTAGGGTATATGACATTTAATGAAGGTAAATGAGTATTTTATAGCGGTAGATGAGTGTTTTATAGCGGTAGGTGAGTGTTTAATAGCGGTAGATGAGTGTTTTATAGTGGTAGATGAGTGTTTTATAGTGGTAGATGAGTGTTTTATAGTGGTAGATGAGTGTTTTATAGTGGTAGATGAGTGTTTTATAGTGGTAGATGAGTGTTTTATAGCGGTAGATGAGTGTTTTATAGTGGTGGATGAGTGTTTTATAGTGGTAGATGAGTGTTTTATAGCGGTAGATGAGTGTTTTATAGTGGTAGATGAGTGTTTTATAGTGGTAGATGAGTGTTTTATAATGGTAGATGAGTGTTTTATAGTGGTGGATGAGTGTTTTATAGTGGTAGATGAGTGTTTTATAGCGGTAGATGAGTGTTTTATAGTGGTATATGAGTGTTTTATAGCGGTAGATGAGTGTTTTATAGTGGTAGATGAGTGTTTTATAGCGGTAGATGAGTGTTTTATAGTAGTAGACGAGTGTTTTATAGTGATAGATGAGTGTTTTATAGCGGTAGATGAGTGTTTTATAGTAGCAGACGAGTGTTTTATAGTGGTAGATGAGTGTTTTATAGTGGTAGATGAGTGTTTTATAGCGGTAGATGAGTGTTTTATAGTGGTGGATGAGTGTTTTATAGTGGTAGATGAGTGTTTTATAGCGGTAGATGAGTGTTTTATAGTGGTAGATGAGTGTTTTATAGTGGTAGATGAGTGTTTTATAATGGTAGATGAGTGTTTTATAGTGGTAGATGAGTGTTTTATAGTGGCAGATGAGTGTTTTATAGTGGTAGATGAGTGTTTTATAGCGGTAGATGAGTGTTTTATAGTGGTGGATGAGTGTTTTATAGTGGTAGATGAGTGTTTTATAGCGGTAGATGAGTGTTTATAGTGGTAGATGAGTGTTTTATAGTGGTAGTGAGTGTTTTATAATGGTAGATGAGTGTTTTATAGTGGTGGATGAGTGTTTTATAGTGGTAGATGAGTGTTTTATAGCGGTAGATGAGTGTTTTATAGTGGTAGATGAGTGTTTTATAGCGGTAGATGAGTGTTTTATAGTGGTAGATGAGTGTTTTATAGCGGTAGATGAGTGTTTTATAGTAGTAGACGAGTGTTTTATAGTGATAGATGAGTGTTTTATAGCGGTAGATGAGTGTTTTATAGTAGCAGACGAGTGTTTTATAGTGATAGATGAGTGTTTTATAGTGGTAGATGAGTGTTTTATAGTGGTAGATGAGTGTTTTATAGCGGTAGATGAGTGTTTTATAGTGGTGGATGAGTGTTTTATAGTGGTAGATGAGTGTTTTATAGCGGTAGATGAGTGTTTTATAGTGGTAGATGAGTGTTTTATAGTGGTAGATGAGTGTTTTATAATGGTAGATGAGTGTTTTATAGTGTTGGATGAGTGTTTTATAGTGGTAGATGAGTGTTTTATAGTGGTTGATGAGTGTGTTATAGTGGTAGATGAGTGTTTTATAATGGTAGATGAGTGTTTTATAGTGGTGGATGAGTGTTTTATAGCGGTAGATGAGTGTTTTATAGTGGTAGATGAGTGTTTTATAGTGGTAGATGAGTGTTTTATAGTGGATTATGGGTGTTTTATAGCGGTAGATGAGTGTTTTATAGTGGATTATGGGTGTTTTATAGTGGTAGATGAGTGTTTTATAGCGATAGATGAGTGTTTTATAGTGGTAGATGAGTGTTTTATAGTGGTATATGAGTGTTTTATAGTGGTAGATGAGTGTTTTATAGCGGTAGATGAGTGTTTTATAGTGGATTATGGGTGTTTTATAGTGGTAGATGAGTGTTTTATAGCAGTAGATGAGTGTTTTATAGTGGTAGATGAGTGTTTTATAGCGGTAGATGAGTGTTTTATAGAGGTAGATGAGTGTTTTATGAAAGTACAATGTAGAAGAGTGTTTTATAGTGTTAGATGAGTGTTTTATGAAAGTACAATGTAGAGTTTTATAGGGGAAAATGAGCATTTTATAGCGGTGGATGAGTATTGTATTAGGGTATATGACATTTAATGAAGGTAAATGAGTATTTTATAGCGGTAGATGAGTGTTTTATAGTGGTAGATGAGTGTTTTATAGCGGTAGATGAGTGTTTTATAGTAGTAGACGAGTGTTTTATAGTGATAGATGAGTGTTTTATAGTGGTAGATGAGTGTTTTATAGTGGATTATGGGTGTTTTATAGTGGTAGATGAGTGTTTTATAGTGGTAGATGAGTGTTTTATAGTGGTAGATGAGTGTTTTATAGTGGTAGATGAGTGTTTTATAGTGGATTATGGGTGTTTTATAGTGGTAGATGAGTGTTTTATAGTGATAGATGAGTGTTTTATAATGGTAGATGAGTGTTTTATAATGGTAGATGAGTGTTTTATAGTGGTAGATGAGTGTTTTATAGTGGTATATTAGTGTTTTATAGTGGTAGATGAGTGTTTTATAGCGGTAGATGAGTGTTTAATAGTGGATTATGGGTGTTTTATAGTGGTAGATGAGTGTTTTATAGCAGTAGATGAGTGTTTTATAGTGGTAGATGAGTGTTTTATAGTGGTAGATGAGTGCTTTATAGCGGTAGATGAGTGTTTTAAAGTGGTAGATGAGTGTTTTATAGTGGTAAATGAGTGTTTTATAGTGGTAGATGGGTGTTTTATAGTAGTAAATGAGTGTCTTATAGTGGTAGATGAGTGTTTTATAGTGGATTATGGGTGTTTTATAGTGGTAGATGAGTGTGTTACAGTGGTAGATGAGTGTTTTATAGTGGTAGATGGGTGTTTTATAGCGGTAGATGAGTGTTTTATAGTGGTAGATGAGTGTTTTATAGTGGTAGATGAGTGTGTTATAGTGGTAGATGAGTGTTTTATAGCGGTAGATGAGTGTTTTATAGTGGTAGATGAGTGTTTTATAGTGGTAAATGAGTGTTTTATAGTGGTAGATGAGTGTTTTATAGCGGTAGATGAGTGTTTTATAGTGGTAGATGAGTGTTTTATAGCGGTAGATGAGTGTTTTATAGCGGTAGATGAGTGTTTTATGAAAGTACAATGTAGATGAGTGTTTTATAGTGGTAGATGAGTGTTTTATGAAAGTACAATGTAGATGAGAGTTTTATAGGGGAACATGAGCATTTTATAGCGGTGGATGAGTATTTTATAGTGGTAGATAGTGTTTTATAGCGGTAGATGATTGTTTTATAGTGGTAGATGAGCGTTTTATAGTGGTAGATGAGTGTGTTATAGTGGTAGATAGTGTTTTATAGTGGTAGATGAGTGTTTTGTGAAGGTAGATGAGTGTTTTATGAAAGTACAATGTAGATGAGTGTTTTATAGAGGTGGATGAGTATTGTATTAGGGTAGATAAGCTTTTAATGAGCTTTTAATGAGGGCAGATGGGTATTTTTTCGGGTATATGAACATTTAATGAAGATAAATGAGTATTTCATAGGGGTGGATGGTATTTCATGCGGGTGGTGAGTACATTTTGTATCTCATGCATATTCGAACTCCAAAGCTGGCGCTTCTTTGACCTCGCACTATACTGTACGAATCCAAACAGACATTTTTATGACATTTCATGTGGTAGCCGACTCCTTGTTTTCAATTATACAAAACAAACCATGATTGTGATTAGGTTAACACATCAGTAGATTGTGTTAGGTTAACACATCAGTAGATTGTGTTAGGTTAACACATGAGTAGGTTGTGTTAGGTTAACACATCAGTAGGTTGTGTTAGGTTAACACAAGAGTAGGTTGTGTTAGGTTAACACATCAGTATATTGTGTAAGGTTAACACATCAGTAGGTTGTGTTAGGTTAACACATCAGTAGGTTGTTTAGGTTAACACATCAATAGGTTGTGTTAGGTTAACACATCAGTATATTGTGTTAGGTTAACACATCAGTAGGTTGTGTTAGGTTAACACATCAGTAGGTTGTGTTAGGTTAACACATCAGTAGATTGTGTTAGGTTAACACATCAGTAGGTTGTGTTAGGTTAACACATCATTAAATTGTGTTAGGTTAACACATCAGTAGATTGTGTTAGGTTAACACATCAGTAGGTTGTGTTTGGTTAACACATCAGTAGGTTGTGTTAGGTTAACACATCAATAGGTTGTGTTTGGTTAACACATCAGTAGGTTGTGTTAGGTTAACACATCAGTAGGTTGTGTTTGGTTAACACATCAGTAGGTTGTGTTTGGTTAACACACCAGTATGTTGTGTTAGGTTAACACACCAGTATGTTGTGTTAGGTTAACACATCAGTAGGTTGTGTTTGGTTAATTCATCAGTAGATTGTGTTAGGTTAACACATCAGTAGATTGTGTTAGGTTAACACATCAGTAGGTTGTGTTTGGTTAACACACCAGTATGTTGTGTTAGGTTAACACATCAGTAGGTTGTGTTAGGTTAACACACCAGTAGATTGTGGTAGGTTAACACATCAGTAGATTGTTTAGGTTAACACATCAGTAGGTTGTGTTAGGTTAACACATCAGTAGGTTGTGTTAGGTTAACACATCAGTAGGTTGTGTTAGGTTAACACATCAGTAGGTTGTGTTAGGTTAACACATCAGTAGATTGTGTTAGGTTAACACATCAGTAGGTTGTGTTAGGTTAACACATCAGTATATTGTGTAAGGTTAACACACCAGTAGATTGTGTAAGGTTAACACTTCAGTAGATTGTGTAAGGTTAACACACCAGTAGATTGTGTAAGGTTAACACTTCAGTAGATTGTGTAAGGTTAACACTTCAGTAGATTGTGTAAGGTTAACACACCAGTAGGTTGTGTTAGGGTAACACATCAGTATATTGTGTTAGGGTAACACATCAGTATATTGTGTTAGGTTAACACATCAGTAGGTTGTGTTAGGTTAACACATCAGTAGGTTGTTTAGGTTAACACATCAGTAGGTTGTGTGAGGTTAACACATCAGTAGGTTGTGTAAGGTTAACACATCAGTAGGTTGTGTTAGGTTAACACATTAGTAGGTTGTGTTAGGTTAACACATCAGTAGGTTGTGTTAGGTTAACACATCATTAGGTTGTGTTAGGTTAACACATCAGTAGGTTGTGTTAGGTTAACACATCAGTAGGTTGTGTTAGGTTAACACATCAGTAGGTTGTGTTAGGTTAACACATCAGTAGGTTGTGTTAGGTTAACACATCAGTAGATTGTGTTAGGTTAACACATCAGTATATTGTGTTAGGTTAACACATCATTAGGTTGTGTTAGGTTAACATATCAGTAGGTTGTGTTAGGTTAACACATCAGTAGATTGTGTTAGGTTAACACATCAGTAGGTTGTGTTATGTTAACACATCAGTAGGTTGTGTTAGGTTAACACATCAGTATATTGTGTTAGGTTAACACATCAGTAGATTGTGTTAGGTTAACACATCAGTAGGTTGTGTTAGGTTAACACATCAGTAGGTTGTGTTAGGTTAACACATCAGTAGATTGTTTAGGTTAACACATCAGTAGGTTGTTTAGGTTAACACATCAGTAGGTTGTGTTAGGTTAACACATCAGTATATTGTGTTAGGTTAACACATCAGTAGGTTGTGTTACGTTAACACATCAGTAGGTTGTGTTACGTTAACACATCAGTAGATTGTTTAGGTTAACACATCAGTAGGTTGTTTAGGTTAACACATCAGTAGGTTGTGTTACGTTAACACATCAGTAGATTGTGTTAGGTTAACATATCAGTAGGTTGTGTTACGTTAACACATCAGTAGACTGTTTAGGTTAACACATCAGTAGGTTGTGTTAGGTTAACACATCAGTATGTTGTATTAGGTTAACACATCAGTAGGTTGTGTTAGGTTAACACATCAGTAGGTTGTGTTAGGTTAACACATCAGTAGGTTGTGTTAGGTTAACACACCAGTAGATTGTGTTAGGTTAACACATCAGTATGTTGTATTAGGTTAACACATCAGTAGGTTGTGTTAGGTTAACACATCAGTAGATAATGTTTGGTTAACCTGAGTAATCTCGATATACTCCCTAACACTTCTTTTTACATTTCAGCATTCATTAAAACTACATTATCACCGCTTTTGCATACACTGGCTCCTGATCATTGACGAATCCTAAAGTGACGAAACAGCTGTATGGTGAAATTTATTCATTATTCGGTTTACATGTACATGATGTTGCACAACAGAATAACAGATTCTATTAAAGAGTTAAGTACCAATGTGTAACAGACATGGATACGTTCCTAGCAGAAGTGCAGTTTTCTCATTATGCACGCCTATTAAAATAACTCTCTCGTTTTAGTTGGATAATTCCGTTGTTGGTTATTATGTATATGATACCCGATAGCTCGAAGTTAGTGAGTACGTTATATTTATACATAATGATCTTCACGTCATAGGAATTAAGTGATGAACAATGTTGTGTTTTATACCAAAATTCAAACAAAACCGTCATTTTGATTAAAAAGTTGATAAAGAGACAAAATCAGAATAAAACCTTATTAAGCGGAGACCTTTGAGAAAACGAGAAAAATACCGAAATGTTAACGAAATCATAATTCAAACTTAAATTGGGTTATATTTAGATTCACATGGCGACATATGAAAAAGAACATTGAAATATAGATATATGTGTCGGAGGAAATAACTTCACAATCTGTACAGAATCTATATATGTTACGGTTTAAAGCACGAATACAACCTAGGTGTTTCACAGTGATACTGATAACTATATAGATGTAATATGGAAATTCCCTCTGCACATTCCCACTACAATGTACAAGTGCATATATTAACTCCACTGAAAGTGGTTCATAATATATCATGTAACAATGTATTAGTTCCCACACGCTGTATACTTGATATACATTGTAACATGCTGTTTACCCGTTCTGTGTGTATAAACTGATGACATTTGTCACCATTTTTAACGATTTATGTTAAAGCACCACAGCAGCAATAATTCTAAATATTTCGTTCTACTGCAATGTTAACGCTGCCAACAATTTGAAACAACCAGTATACAATGTACAAACTGTACATACCATTGAAACCGTATTAATTATTTTGAACAAGACATATCAATTCATTCACATACATACATACATGTACATATAAGATGATGAAGGATTTTATATGTAAGTAGATGTTTCGCTGCTGTTTTAAATAGAAATGTTGGAATGTGGTCAATCATTTTTCATCACGGGTCATAACTCTGTTCATTTGTATAATAACAATGTTGGAGCGACGAGAGGTAGAGGCGGGTGTTTCTTCTTTAAAAACGGGCTTTGAAAACACATCCTAAACTAACATTGATATTCTACTGTATACATATTCGGTTTCATTTTTGGCTATACAGAAAAGTTCGTACGTAGATCGGATCCATTATTTATAACTGAGTGTTAGTGATTTTTGTGATTTGGTGTTGACGTTTTCGTTTTCATAATTTTATATAAACGGGTCAGTTATAAACCGGGACGAGGGGGGCTTTAGACAATTAACAAACTCTTGTCCTCCGAATCGACGTGTACACTATTTGCCGCCTCAGTATAAACAGGTTATGGTGTGGACGAAAAGACTTTATTACAGTATCTTAAACTCAAAACCTCAGTGTACATGAACTCAGCTAACCATTTGTCTGAAGGCGACAGTGTATGGTCACCGAAATGTTACGATTAAATCTTACACTGGTTGTGTTATACCAAAGTTTATTCACACTCATACTTCAAAACTTGTGAAACATGCTTCATAATGTGCTGAAGTATAATTTTGTCCTTGGTTTTTTGATGTTGAATAATTTGACTTTTATTCGTTTTTACAACCTTCACCAGACAAGATATATATACTTATTTCAATCACTATTTGAACGACGGCGACTGTAACTTACTTTTCTGTATGGGCTCTGTTACATGATATTTGTCACCATGCTATTACATATATAAGCTACGTGATGAACACAGACAATGTCCATCAGCCAATTCAACTATCAAAATTGTATCAAGACTTTTTGTCCAAACTGTAATCAGAAACAGTAAAAATCCATTTCGCATCATGATGATAAACATATGTTTTGGAACCACGTGACATGTGTGTGGTAACTTGGTAGCAACAGATAGGAAGGTGAAACCATTAAGCATCGATCTAAATAAAACAAATGTGTTAACGAAAATATTAAAATCCGAAAAGAAAAAATGTCAGGTAAACATTATGTCCACTCACCAAAACAAAGTTAGTTTTAGGATCCATACAATATCCATGCGAAGAGCTATATTCCTTTTATCCTTGGAAGGACTTACTATTCTTTCCAACATTTAAGGTATATACAATCCTCATATAGGTATTAACAAATCTTCATTTTAAATAATCCACCTGGAAAACAAAAAGAAACACTTACTAGGTCACTGACTGGGTAAATATTGTTCAACAGGAAAACAAAGTTAAGAAAAAACGCATTGTAATTGTCACAAAAAGGTGACCGATTTGAGTTCGCCATTAAGTGACTTAAGAATGGCAAGTCTGACGTGGTTGACCAAATCTAATGCAACAGCTGGAAATATACATTTAGTAGTCAAATAAACCGGAAGTTGGTATATATTGAACGTCCGGTAAACAACAATACACGTATCAATTTATTTGATTAGTTAATCTACACTGACTGAAACCACATTGAGTAACTGATAGTTCCAGGTACCTGTATTCTATGTTTCCTTATTGATTAGCGATGATATGTAATATATTAACTGTCGTACTGACGTTCTGGTATGTACCAGTTCTAGACTATATAAATATGACATGGTATATTAACTGTCGTACTGACGTTCTGGTATGTACCAGTTCTAGACTATATAAATATGACATGGTATATTTACTGTCGTACTGACGTGCTGGTATGTACCAGTTCTAGACTATATAAATATGACATGGTATATTAACTGTCGTACTGACGTGCTGGTATGTACCAGTTCTAGACTATATAAATATGACATGGTATATTTACTGTCGTACTGACGTGCTGGTATGTACCAGTTCTAGACTATATAAATATGACATGGTATATTAACTGTCGTACTGACGTGCTGGTATGTACCAGTTCTAGACTATATAAATATGACATGGTATATTAACTGTCGTACTGACGTTCTGGTATGTACCAGTTCTAGACTATATAAATATGACATGGTATATTTACTGTCGTACTGACGTGCTGGTATGTACCAGTTCTAGACTATATAAATATGACATGGTATGTTTACTGTCGTATTGACGTTCGGGTACATGTATGTATCAGTTCTAGATTATTTAAATACGACATGGTATATTTACAATCGTATTGACGTTCTGGAATAGCCCAGTTCTATATTATATAAATGCGACATGATATATTTGAATTTTATAATCGTTCGTCTGAGTTTTGTTAATAGAATGAACTGATAAAATTCGCATATCATTATGCAACCCTTACAAGAAAGTTAATTGGATTGAAAACTCTCGAGAAATGCTATCCAGCGAGAAAAAGATTACCCGTCGAACGCCAGACCTACGTGAGAGTACAGCTTATAATTAAATCAAATGTATTCAGGGGGCATGTTGTATCCCCTTAACACGGAACATAAAATCAAAGGTAAACTTTCCAGTGACACAGTCAGTGTGATATACAAGTATACCCTATTGGTGTAGAAATCCATCGAGGTGGTGAAATCTAGTACATACTTGCAGAACCCTGAAAATAGAAGCCGAATATCCATCCAACGAATAATCATTGCATGCTATATATCAACAACCGGTGTGTCAAAATCTCAATTTGTAAAAGATCAAATTGCTGCAGGTAAGGAAACGATTTATGCTTATTATAGCGAATCATTGAGTATTAAAGAAATGTATTTCAAGAACACACTTTCCCGTGCTCATAACGTCTATAGCAATATATATTGATATAAATGTTATTTTTATGCTATCAATATTATATATGTTAATATAGAACATAACACAGCTCAAATCACAGAAAATTGTCAGTACACTTCAGTGGGATCGCACTATAAAGTGGGTATCACTAACGCGCTGTCACAAGGAGACAAACACACGAACGTACTACAGCGTCATAAACAAGCACACATCAACTACACGCTTCCATCTCGTACACAGAGGAGGCCAGCTTAAATGATCATAGCTATTGATATGACGTCTAATAATACCAAAACCATACATGGAACATTTCAAGGGATAGGTACTAATTAAAGATTATATAACAGGCAACCAAGTCATTAATTGGTTTCTATATAAAAGGGAGTTAGATATATAGAGCGACCCACAATTGATTAAACTATAACACACAGCTATTGTAACCTTTCAGGATTCGTCAGTGACCTTGAAGGCGACCGAGCATGTTGATGTAATATTACTTATAATAGGACGAACCACATAAAACTAGACGAAATCTAGCAATAGGCGGATCATCAAGGCGTTTAACAAGATACTTACTTACTCGTAGTTTATTGATGTCTGCTGTTTATGTGCATGTGCACCCAGGATTTGGAAAAATATAAAATATGTGTGTTGTAAATAATGCTTTCAAATCTTATGTTCAATTACGCAAATGTCTGTGATTGTATGCAAATTTATGAGAATAACACGTACGTATTCATCTGTCATGCCAGACCTTATTTACGTATCGTATGTCTGTTTGTCATCACCATCACACAATAGACCTGAACATCCGAGGATTGGGACATACCTGAACATCCGAAGACAGGGACACACATGAACATCCGAGGATTTGGACACACCTGAACATCCGAGGATTGGGACACACCTGAACATCCGAGGATTGGGACACACCTGAACATCCGAGGATTGGGACACACCTGAACATCAGAAGACTGGGACACAACTGAACATCAGAAGACTGGGACACACCTGAACATCCGAGGATTGGGAAACACCTGAACATCCGAGGAATGGGACACACCTGAACATTCGAGGATTGGGACACAACTGAGCATTAGAAGACTGGGAAACAACTGAACATCAGAAGATTGGGACACAACTGAACATCAGAAGATTAGGACACACCTGAGCTTAAGAAGATTGGGACACACCTGAGCATTAGAAGCCTGGGACACACCTGAACATCAAAAGACTGGGACACAGCTGCACATCAGAAGACTGGGACACACCTGAACAGTTGACCAACAGGTAGGTTGTATTGCACTGCCCTAAAATCTTGTAGAAGAATCGTAAAAGAATGGTATTATGGATTACATAAAATGATTTTTGTTAGACTTGAACAAAGACACTATTCCTGGGGTAGATTCCTCCATTTCTGAATCTTTCAACAAAGCAGCTTTACTCCGTGACGTGATGGCACTACTCATCTTTAGTAAAATGCAAAACAAACACGTTTGTGTGGGCACTATCTGTCTGTTAAGATTTCCAGGGGAATAACTTGAAATGATCGCTATAACACTGTGTCAGACTAGTGCTCTATCTGTTACGTGCCTGTCGTTATTGCTGAAACTATTGTCTTTTTGTGAGGCTCGTGCCCTAGTTTTGTTTTAACTCTTGGCGGAATTCCATATTTGATATCTTCTCTGATAAAATGGAAACTTTTCAAAAAGATACTAAGTTCCCCGTTATCGACCATAGATCATAGTTTACAAATACTCTATTCGACCTTGGATATAGCTGTAACATAGTTCACAGTTACTCTGTTTAAACTCAGGTATAGCTGTAAGCTGTAATATAGGTTGTCCTATATCAGAACCTTTGGTATATTTTTTATGACATTTCCACTATACCTGTAGCTCTAAATCGCTAGCAGAACAGGAAACGTTTTGCCTGCCTGACCTGGGGCGTTTACAATTGAAAGACTCGTCCTCCCCGAAGGAAGATGTCTGTACGAGTACATTACAGACTGTTACAGACATCTTTGCACGTTCATTACCAGAAGGATCAAACAACAATGCATTTTTTTATGGCTATAACATCCTAACTACTACCAACCATACAACACTACTCTGTACTTACGACAGAACCCAGTAACGACTATCTCCGATGATTGGCGAAACCTTATCTCAAAAAGTGTCAACGTTTACCAGTCTCTAATCCCCAAAAAGTGTCAACGTTTACCAGTCTCTTATCCCCAAAAAGTGTCAACGTTTACCAGTCTCTTATCCCCAAAACGTGTCAACGTTTACCAGTCTCTTATCCCCAAAAAGTGCCAACGTTTACCAGTCTCTTATCCCCAAAAAGTGCCAACGTTTACCAGTCTCTTATCCCCAAAAAGTGCCAACGTTTACCAGTCTCTTATCCCCAAAAAGTGTCAACGTTTACCAGTCTTTATAGAACAGAAGACATCAATTTGGTTAATAAGTAAACTGTTTACACCAATTTGGTTAATATCAAGTCAAATGTTTACACCAATTTGGTTAATATCAAGTCAACTGTTTATATCAATTTGGTTAATGTCGACCAAACAGATGGCGCCAAAGTATGATTAACGTCAAGCCAACAGATGGCGCCAACGTATGGTTAATGTCGAGCCAACAGATGGCGCCAAAGTATGGTTAACGTCAAGCCAACAGATGACGCCAAAGTATGGTTAACGTCAAGCCAACAGATGGCGCCAAAGTATGGTTAATGTCAAGCTAACAGATGGCGTCCCAGTATGGTTAATGTCAAGCCAACAGATGGCGTCAAAGTATGGTTAATGTCAAGCCAACAGATGGCGCCAAAGTATGGTTAATGTCAAGCCAACAGATGGCGCCAAAGTATGGTTAATGTCAAGCCAACAGATGGCGTCAAAGTATGGTTAATGTCAAGCCAACAGATGGCGCCAAAGTATGATTAATGTCAAGCCAACAGATGGCGTCACAGTATGGTTAATGTCAAGCCAACAGATGGCGTCAAAGTATGGTTAATGTCAAGCCAACAGATGGCGTCAAAGTATGGTTAATGTCAAGCCAACAGATGGCGCCAAAGTATGATTAACGTCAAGCCAACAGATGGCGCCAAAGTATGGTTAATGTCAAGCCAACAGATGGCGCCAAAGTATGGTTAATGTCAAGCCAACAGATGGCGTCAAAGTATGGTTAATGTCAAGCCAACAGATGGCGCCAAAGTATGGTTAATGTCAATCCAACAGATGTCGCCAAAGTATGGTTAATGTCAAGCTAACAGATGGCGTCAAAGTATGGTTAATGTCACTGCTCTCGTCGATTGCTGCCTATTCACCAGTTATCATACACTAATATTTTTATTGACTGGAGGAAAGAACACATTTTTCTTCTTGGATGAATGATTTGTTCTGGTTGATAAGCTATTTGATACACTGTGTTTTCTATACCACATTTGTGTTATTAATCTTGCAGTGTTGAAGATGTGTTTTGTAACTTTCTTTTTATTTGAAATATATTACATTTCATATATTTTCTCCGTGCCAATTTAACGAAGCTGTGGTTTACTATATCACCGTGGGAAAGGAGAGATATACTGACGATATGGAGGATTTTATGACCCAGAATGCAATATTCCAAGATGTCTACCAGAAGGTAGACATCTTGGAATATTGCATTCTTGGTCATAAAAAAATCCTCCATATACGACAGTAATTCTCTCTACTGTATCTTGGTTTCAAATACAGACGTAACATACCTTTCTTTAACTGCATTTTCTTGAGATTTTATCTTTTCAGGTTCTTTTGGACATCTTCTTTCAACATCTGTTGTTGATGATTCATGGCTAGCCGGGTTGGTTTTCATAACGTTATTGACTTTCGGTAAGCTAGTATAGTATGTAAATGGCTAGCCGGGTTGGATTTCATGACGTTATTGACTATCGGTATGCTAGTATAGTATGTAAATGGCTAGCCGGGTTTGGTTTCAAGTCATTATTTATCATTTTTGTCCTGATTTTTTTCATGTTTTGTCATGTTTTTGTCATTTTTGTCCTGATTTTGTCATGTTTTGTCATGGTTTTGTCCTAGTTTTGTCATGTTTTGTCTTGATTTGTCATTTTCGTCATGATTTTGTCATGTTTTGTCATGGTTTTGTCCTAGTTTTGTCATGTTTTGTCTTAATTTGTCATTTTCGTCATGATTTTGTCATGTTTTGCCATGATTTTGTCATGATTTGTCATGTTTTTGCCAGTTTGTCATGATTTTTTCATGTTTTGTCATGCTTTGTCATGTTTTTGTCATGTTTTGTCAGGTTTTGTCATGATTTTTTCATGTTTTGTCATGATTTTGTCATTTTTATCATGATTTTATTCATGATTTGTCATGCTTTTGTCATTTTTGTCCTGATTTTGTCATGTGTTGTCATGGTTTTGTCCTGGTTTTGTCATGTTTTGTCTGGATTTGTCATTTTCGTCATGATTTTTTCATGTTTTGTCATGGTTTTGTCATGGTTTTGTCCTGGCTTTGTCATGTTTTGTCATGTTTTGCCATGATTTTGTCATGATTTGTCATGTTTTTTGCCAGTTTTGTCATGATTTTGTCATGTTTTGTCATGCTTTGTCATGTTTTTGTCATGTTTTGTCAGGTTTTGTCATGATTTTGTCATGTTTTGTCTTGATTTGTCATTTTCGTCATGATTTTGTCATGTTTTGTCATGGTTTTGTCCTAGTTTTGTCATGTTTTGTCTTAATTTGTCATTTTCGTCATGATTTTGTCATGTTTTGCCATGATTTTGTCATGATTTGTCATGTTTTTGCCAGTTTGTCATGATTTTGTCATGTTTTGTCATGCTTTGTCATGTTTTTGTCATGTTTTGTCAGGTTTTGTCATGATTTTTTTCATGTTTTGTCATGATTTTGTCATTTTTATCATGATTTTATTCATGATTTGTCATGCTTTTGTCATTTTTGTCCTGATTTTGTCATGTGTTGTCATGGTTTTGTCCTGGTTTTGTCATGTTTTGTCTGGATTTGTCATTTTCGTCATGATTTTGTCATGTTTTGTCATGGTTTTGTCATGGTTTTGTCCTGGCTTTGTCATGTTTTGTCATGTTTTGCCATGATTTTGTCATGATTTGTCATGTTTTTTGCCAGTTTTGTCATGATTTTGTCATGTTTTGTCATGCTTTGTCATGTTTTTGTCATGTTTTGTCAGGTTTTGTCATGATTTTGTCATGTTTTGTCATGATGTTGTCATTTTTATCATGATTTTATTCATGATTTGTCATGCTTTTGTCATGTTTTGTCATGATTAATGCAGCTCCAGGATCAAATTCAACATTAGCAACATTGTCACTGCCACCAACGATCATCTCCAACCACAATTCACCTTCACGTACGTTGAACCAAGAGTGAGGATATTGAATTTCAGCTAGACCCATCTCCCAACAACCTTTGAGATCTAGAGGTTGAGGCAAACGTGTCTTGTCAGTTGTTAATGTATTGTCTTGAAATTACTCCATTGAACTATTACTAGGAAGGGTTATGTAAAACATCTTTCTTTTTCAGAGTAGGACTAGGTATTAGATAGCCAACACCACTGCTCAACAAAGAAACCCACAGAGACTCTAGTGGATGACCTATGCTCAGATGATAGATGCTACAGCAGATGATAATATAAAATTTTAATGATGCACACTTGACAAAAGAAAATAATTTCTTCTCTTGGCAGTTTGGTACCAAACAAACAACCAATTTGAGTTTCCACTGGTATTGTTAGTCATTTTATTATGATTGAAGTGGAGTGTTTCGATGACTTTTATACTTTATCTGGGCTCTAATATGTAGGCTTATTTTTTTCCATTTCTTTAGCATGTCTAAAACTGGTTTTCTAGGTAACGTTGATCGTGAAGTGGGTTTAGAAAAAGTGTTGTAGCCACTCTCATCACTGTATTCCTTCCAATCCATTTGTGTTGGAGAAAGGAGGGTGTTCTCAGATGTAGTCAAAGGGGTAGCTCCAGATGGTATCGGTGTATGAAAATCTTGATATGTAGCCAAAGGGGTAACATGAGATGGTGTATGCGTAGATTGAGATGTCGCCAATGGGGTGACTGGAGATGGCATCATAGATGTAAGAGTAACTGGAGGTCTAGCCAAAGAATTTCTCCAGATGGTATAGTCTCTCGTATCGTTGGTAAAGGAGTAGAGGCAACAGTTTGTATTTTATCCAAATATTCTTTATTACTCATCCAGCTCTGAGGGACATTCAGATCCCTTAAAGCGGTTAGAAAGGTATTCATATTTGACGTGTAGCGTTGCCCACTTAATCCACTAGATTAGAACCTGAAATCACCGGGGCACCTTTATATCCAAATTCTCCTTTGTCATTCCACTGGACTACCTGTTTTAATCTATCCATCAACATTTCTGTCTTAGGTTAAGCAGTTTTCGGTACACTCTGCAAAAACAAGTTTACGTGGGAGGTCATCTTTGGGAAAATTTTCGATGGTATTCACTACCTTGGGTGTTAAACCATCCTGTTTGTATTGTTGATGTCTAGAAAGGTATTTTATTAAATCCTGATCATACAAAGTCATTTTTTGGAAGATCTTCAAGTTGCAAAGTACTTGCCATTTCCCCCTCAATGTGGTGAAGGGATTTTACGAAAGAGTCTACAGGAGGTTGTAGAATGTTTTGTATGCACTCACATAAACAGTATATGAAACTTTTACTGGCTTTTTCTAGGATGACTTTGCGTATAGAAGGTTCAGCTTGGCACAAATACTCCAAGTATTTACAATGTTTCTCCAGATATGAAGACATCTTCGTCAAACAACATCTACCTTAACTTAACCTTCCATGAAGCATATATATATATAAGTTTTTAGGGGACATGCACAAACTGATACTCTCCAGGAAATATACATGTACGTAATCTGAGATCTGAAGGAGTGTTTTGTTTCAAATCTACTAACAGATATCCATGAGGATGAAGAGTAGCATCCTTGTAGGCTTCCATCAGTAAAGTTTTACTTGGAAACATCTCATGGGACAAACACCTGACCTGTGACGAATCTCTAGGATTTTTCATCAAAACAATGTAATGAGTATTTAAACTGATGTCTCTATGTTTTTTTACTCTGACAAAATAAATTCTGAACTATATACATGACGCTGATGTTGCAATGATGACTCTTAATAATGACGTCACGTCAGAGTTAACTTCAGACATCAAATCATCTATCACTATCAAATTATCAAGATTGTTTGATATTCTCCATAACACCACAGGATTTTATCGGGTATGGGAGTCATCATCTGTTGAATGTTGTCTATAAACCTCTTCACAAACGTTGTTTTTCCACATCCTGTGGGAGCTGCTATGATACAGGTAAAGGGATGTTTCCAGGGCAAGAAATGTCCTCTAGGTACTGGGGGTAACATGTGTTCAGGTACATTAACTATATCAAATTCCTTCTGAGAGGTAATTTTGCCAGCTGATGAGCACGGTATTTCACGTAGATCTTTGAAATGTTTTCTTCTGATATGTTGATCCAGATAGTTTTTCAACGTGTACGTTTTAGAACAAAATTGACACACGTAAGCCATGGTTTTCTTTACTTTGGTGTTTTTTCAGCTTATTTATAGTTTTTATGGGCACTTCAATGTCATCATAATCTATCCAGGAATCAATGTTTTTTTTGGCCATCCTAACCATCTAAACAACGCTAATTTCTTTCCTTTAGCTCTCTTAACTTTTAAGACGTCTTCTATTTTCCACTTCGTTTCTTTTGATTTGTAGACCTTTTTGTAATTCTTGAGCGTATGTAAACGTTTGATTGGAATGCAAGTATCTGTACAAAATATTTTTCAACTTCCCTATAAATGATTCAGCAAATGAAGCTTTATGAGCACTGTGACTTGCAATGTGGGTGACCCCAATGGCTTTGCAATGCTTTTGAAATGCATTGCTTAAGAACTCTTTTCCATGATCTGATCTGATGATGATGGGCTGACGTTTTGCAAATATCTTTTTGAAAGCCTCCAACACTGTGGTAGCCTTCTTGTTTTTAAGGGGTAGTACCCAAGCATAACTTGAAAAATAATCCACAACAACTAGTAAGAAAGTGATGCCTTCATTATAGTCTTTGATATTGGAGACATCTGCTAAATCAGCATCCCACATGTAGTCCACACTCACCAAAGGAGTTTTGACTTTTGGTGTTTTGTGTCTAACTTATCGTCTTACACTATAAGGATCTTAATTCTGCAACCAAGCAGTGACCCGTGATCGACTTCTCTTCAATTTGCTTTTCTTTTTTATACATGTACCCTCATACAACCTTTTGGGGCCAGTGAATCCCAACACATGTTTTGGATCATAACATATCTTCTTCAGAAAATCTTTCTGCTTTTTTGACATTTTTTCTTATTCATATATTCATTGAAAAGCTATTTATACATTTTCATGTGCTACTAACAGTTCAAATTGTTTAAGAAATGAATCGGTTCTTTGCACTTCACATAAATCTTTGGTAAATATTTCACAAACTAATTTTCCACGTAAACATGTACGGTCTACATCATTTATTACTTCCCAATAATCATTTTTTGTTTTGTTGCACATTATCAATGATATCCAGCTTTTGCTTTTTCTCAGTTTCCACGTCAGGTAAAATTTGATTGGAGACTGAATGATTTTTAACATGGTGTATGCTGAATTTGACAACATCATAGTAATGATACATATTTCCTGTAAGATGATTCCTTTTATACACTTGTTGGCAACTTTTTCCTTGGAACAGAGGATTCTTTTTTACTGTCTTTATTCCAAAAATAGATCAAATTTTTATTTCATCTTTCAACACATCAGGGTCATGTGAATTCTTGTATTTCAATCAGAAGTCTATTGTAATGGCTGCCATGTTTTTTTTGGTATACATCATAGAATCTCCAAGACAACTGTAATTGAAGAATATCATGCCTCTCCGAAGAATAATGTCAAATCATGACAAAAATGACAAAACATGACAAAAATGACAAAATAGGCCAAACACATGCCAAAAATGACAAAATCACGACAAAATCATGACAAAATCAAGTGAAAACCATGACAAAATCATGACAAAACATGACAAAATCATGACAAAACATGACAAATAATGACAAAACATGACAAAAGCATGA